>NW_015539889.1:964063-977837 GCF_001515605.1 Sinocyclocheilus anshuiensis | reverse complement strand
CGGGGCGGGGGGGGGGGGGGGGGGGTGTTCCGAGAAGGCAGTGCCTACAAAAAAACAGAGAATAATCATTAATAAACCAATAAAAGAAACATGACATTAAATATGAAAAATATATAAATAATACATTTAAATATAAAAAAACAAAAAATAAAATGAAATATGAGATCAAATAGTGTGAAGTATAAGTGAATGTAAAGTCATATGAAAGGAGAGAGTGTCTGCATTTATCTGCCAAGGCTGCATTTATATTATCAAAAATACAGTAAAAACAGTAATATTGCGAACTATTATTACAAATTTAAAATAAGAATATATCATTCTAACATGCTGATCTGATAGCCAATAAACATTTCTTATTATTATTGTTATTAACAGTTGTGCTGCTTAATATTTTGGTTGAAACTGTAAAACTGTGACCTTTTTAAGCATTATTTGATGAATAGAGCATTCAAATGAATAGTATTTATTTAAAATAGAAAATCTCTATACAATTAAAAAAAATGTACACTGTCACATTTGCTCAATTTATTGTTTTAATTATATAAATGATATATAATATATAAAATATACATAATTATATATTAATTATACACACACGCACACACACACACACCAGATAACTAGATAATAATAGTATGTAAAAAAATAATAATACAAATATTATAACATTGGTTGCCTGTTGATAAGTCTTTAAGCTATTCATCATCTTTATATCAAATGCAACCAGACCATGAACCTAAATGAAACCCAAACACAAAGAGAGGGGACTTTGCCTCCTCCTCAACGCCCCCCATCCCGCACTGACGCAGCCCCTCCTTTCAGAGGTACAGAGGTGAAGTAACAGCAATTGCATGCGCTGGAGTGCTGAAAGGCTCAACCTCTGCGCCCTTCTTCTGTCACGGTGAAATTAATAACCGTTGATTTGTATTTAATGCTCAATTTCCTCTCTATTATTACAGGCAGTGTAGCGATGGGCTTGGTTTGAGACAGAGTTCACATGACAGCCTTTCTCTTTTCCTCTCTCTTTTCTTTCTCCCACTCTCGCTCTTTTTCTGCAGCATGCCAAATGGCTTGCACAAATGTTGCATGCATGTCAAACAACATCTCATTACAGAGTCACTTTTGGGGCTGTTAGTGCGTGCATGGAAAAATGGGAGAGTGTGTTTTGGGTTTAGTGTTCAGACTTTAAAACAGGAATGAAATATGTCCCTTACACTGCTCAAAATACACTGATGACGTTTGGTTGAGAGAAGTGTGAACATTCTGGTTGATATCTTAGGCTTTGTGCCCACAGCGGAGGGGAAGTCGTGGGCATTTTGTCTCAGGTCAACAAAACAAAGAGAATCATTAGTCATTACAAAAGCTGACTGAAATACAAAGCGATGTTGTTTTATGGAGAGGAATGCCCTAATTTTTCTTCAGATGTTCTCAGAGTTAATGTTTATTCAAATTGGGTGAAACATCACACCTCCAACTATTAAAGAGCCATTCAAGTTTTGTTCTGCATCATGTACTTTAGTTGAATTTTTATGGTGTCATTTGTCAAACTTCATACCTTTCAGTAACACATTTGTCAAAATTGATCAAAGTCAAAATGAAAAAAGATTTCAAACACATGTAGTCTTACTACTCACACTAAAGAAAATAGAGAAAAAATGACACGTTGTTTAATCAGGCATAACGTATTAAAGTGATGTTGACTGTGATACAGTATTACAAAAATCACTGACAATTTGGAAAACCCCATCAGTCATCTTTTAGACATTAAATGTATTTATTTTTATTTAGCTATTTTTAAATAGCCAAGTAGCAAACCACACTTGGATATCTGGCACAGATCTTCTTTGATTACGGTCTTGTCTTACTGGTTCAAAAGATAGCATTCATAAGATTATTCACAAGTTCATCCTGTACTCATTGACCTCTGAGTAATCAGTGACTCAGGGCTTTTAAAAACAAGCAGAGCATGAGAAACCAGTCATGACTTATTTGTATTCACTATTTTAAACCACAAAAGGGTTAAGTCATGAGCTGCCATCATTTGCCTTTGTGTAAGGCACATAACCTGAGGTTGCTTCTGTAATAGACTGTCCCTGGAGTAAAAATCTTCTTTCTACATAAGTTTTAAATCAAGGGTAGTCATGAAGATGTACAAGAATGTTATTTAAAGACCTTCAGCTCATTAAGTTAACACAGAACCTCTGTATGTTTTTCTCCATGTTCTCAAATATTTATTCTATAGAGTAAATTATCTGACATCAGACATAATTTTTTAACATAATCAATATAAGACTGAGACTGTTGCTTGTTGTGTATTTCCACATCTTCACACTAATGCCCTAAATTTCAATTTCAAGATATCCAATATTAAAGCACATGTTAAAAAATTTAAAACACAAAACAGACTTTGATGCAACTTAGTTTTAAATAAATATGAGTATGTTATATATACTATATAAATATTATAGTATGGGTTGCTTGTTGATGCAGTCAATTTGCAGTCTTAAATCCAGCTTGCAATTTTACATCAAATGAAACCGCACCATGAATTATAATATTTTATTTTTTTGTAATCAAAAATAAAAAAATATTTACAAGGTGTATTTCCTGTGTATATCTTTGAATCTTTGGACATCACTTTGACAAAGTCTCCTCTGATAAATAATTTTTAATAGTAAACATGGAATTTCTGTAAAGCTGCTTTGAAAAGTGCTTTTGAAAAGTACAAATAAATGTGAATTGAATTGAATTATATCGTTTTTATTGGATATTTCAAATAAATGAGCCACGCCATGTCAGCAAACTGACTCTGAGACTGTTACTTGCTCTTCAAACAACATACCTTCACACTTACATCATGGCCTGAATTTCAAGCTATTGTAAGTAATCTACAAGTGTGAAAAGACATACTTTATGCCTCAATCATCTTTTTGTAGCACACTGCAAGCACTGATAAACATTATGAATAGCATGAACTCAAGTGGCAAATGATATTAGAATTGCCATTCAAAGGCATCAGTGTCTGATGCTTTCCTTTCTCTCTAAAACCCATATGTCCTCTCCCTTAACTCCTGCCCTGACTTTAACAGCCTAATTAAACCCCCCCCCCCATACTTTTTTTTTAATTTACTGTACCTGTTAACACCTGACACATTACGTCAGTTCCCAACTGTCACTATTATTCTCTCATCTTGTAACCTGGCTGTTTCAATTACGCCACAAACAAATGGTTTGTTTGTCTTTGATTAACATCAGATCAGTCATCCGGCCACGGTTTGCCCTTAAACCGAGGCACTAAAGCATGTTCCATCTTATCCCTTTCTGTTTGAGAAAATGTCTTTGTGGCATTCCAGAGTGACAGGCCCTGGGATGCAGATTGGGACTTTTCATTATTCCTCTTGTCAGGTTCCCCACCTGTGGCAGTCACAACACAGTCTATCCTCCCTCCATCTCCCTGACAAAACGCTCCCTTTTGTTTTGACAGATGATCCTCAAAACAGCTGCTGCGAGCGAACGAGGAAGAAAAACAGACAAGCAAAAGCCATCTCATAAAGACTGTTGAAAAACTGACTGGCACAGTTATAGCATAATCCATTAAGAGCTCCAAAATAAAAGGTGATGCAAGCCAGTTTGTCAACGAGTGTCTAAATGGCTTGTGGCAAACAGTGATGTAATTGTATAAGCTGCAGAGTATGTGTGAGTGATAGATCTATGCCTTGACTTGTAGTTCTGGAAAAGCAGTTTGCATTGAGAAATACATAATTCATTGCATACAAAAAAAACAACAATGAAAACATACAGAAAATACTACGGTCATGCTACCATCTGTGCCATTTTTAAGTGATGCAAATTTTGCATAAATTTGAATGTTTTTTAGGGGTGACGGCGTTGTTGGGCGAACTAGTTTAAAACTGTAGCTTGCAAACAAAAAGCTAAAGATTTTAAAGCAATTCATCCAGTCAAGAAGTGTTATTATTGTTAACTCAATTATTTTTGGTAATTAAAATAAAGCTAAAATGAAAAAAAAAAAGAAAACTTACCAAACTTAAATGAAAATTAGAAATGTTGCCTTGGCAACTAAAAGAAATCATTTTAAATTTGTGTACTACTAAAACTACTACTGGAATTACTAAAACTACAATTAAAAAAAAAATGTAAAGATATAAAGAAATATATAAAAAAGCAAAAATAAATTTAAACAGTAAACTTTAAATGAAAACTGAATGTATAAAAATAAAAGCTAGTTCAAAATCTTAATAAATACTATAATAGTATATATATATATAATACTAAAATATCATTGCACTCAAGCTAGCTGATCGAAAAGTATATTTTTGAGCGACTGATTTAAAAAAAATGTTGATTTTGTATTGTTTTTGCAATCAAAATCAAATCAAAGCAATAATTACAGCACAAAACAATACGGCACAATGAGGATGGCAGCATTAGACAGCAATATAAAAATAACCTATAAACACTATGATAAACACAATAATTTAAATAAATATTTTTCTACAAAAAAGGACTTGATGAATAATCTGTTCATTTAAATCTTTCCTATCTTAACTTAAATAACCCTCTGAACGAACCAATAAATTCAACTTCTCAAAGCTACATATGATAGAGAAAGTCCATTTTTTTGGAGAGCATCTGTGATTTATTACCTCAGTTTGCTCTGGTTGCAAAACTGTGCTTGCAATACAATAACAAAAAAACAGCAATGTAGCATTTATGCTACACCACCAGTCATTGGAAAGAGTAGCTTGTTACTGGAAAAACTACGCTATTTTAAAAAGAGCTAAGCTACTGTCACCCTACTGAAAAAAGAAGTTAGCAGCATCGCTACTTTTAGTTAGTTACTCGCCGATGCCGGCGGTGTGTGCATTGTGAACTGTATGATGACTCTAATTGCAGGGATATTACAATAGTACAAAACATCTGGAAAGCGCATTATGCAACAATCTGCTTCCTGCCCAAGAGGACAGGAGCTTTTCTAAATTGAAGCATATACTTGACAGGATATCATGCAGCAAATGACAGTACTTTCCAAAATAATGTGTTCCATTACACAATGATGGGGCTAAATGCCTCTTGGCAAATAAGAGTGTCGTGTGAGAGTTATTTTAGAAACTGCACTAATAACTGTTCTTGCTTAGCTGTTGGGCAAATGCCAATGTCATTCCGAGTCTCTCGAGTTTCTAAAATTTGATGATCGGTTTCCTTTTACACAACCTAAGTCATAACATTTTTTTAGCACATAGTTTGTGTCAGATTAAGGTTAACCAGGAAATGGAATAAATATTACAGAGAGCTTTCTGTTAAAGGTGCACTCGGTATTTTTGTGCTCCAAAAATGTTTGGTATATTTGAAAAACATTTTTAGATAATGACTCATACTGCATCACTGGCCTAATAAAGGCTACTACTACATGTAATAACTGCTAATAGTGTTTTATTTTACATGAAGCAGGTCGCCTCATGGAGACAGGCATGTTGAAATCACAAAACTGGCCAAATACAAAGGCTGCACCTGAAATTGCATACACGGTACGTCTTTTGAATATGTAATTACTTAGTGGCCGTTAAAAAGCATGTTCTATATAGTATGAATGTGAAAAAGTGTCAGATGCACACTATCAGAATCTCGCCAGAAATAGTAAGTCATCTGGGGACTTTTTGCCTACTATTTTATGAATACTGTGAATTCAGCAGCCTAAAATGATTACCACATAGACTGCTGCAACATAAACAAAGCAATACTGAGTGCTCCCTTAAAAATACAAAAAAAAAAGGTATGTTAAACGCACAGCTTCAAATAGGTCCAATAACATTTCACTGTATTCTCACTCTGTCAAATCTGAGAATCTCTTAAGTCCTTAAGGCTCTGAAGAGCCACTCCATGTTTGTTTAGTCGCACAGTCACAATGTAGAGATTTGTAGGGGCTCACAAAGAGGATGGACTGCACAGCCATGGAGAGCAACTTTTGAAGGTCATCAGTCACATGCAAAAGTCTACCTAAGAGGAACTTACCAAGCACAAAAAATCATGAAAGGTGTAAGCCAACCCAAAAGGGATTCTCCAGTCAAACCATGCCAACTATCGCAGTCTAATTCCTGCAAAATATGAACCATGGGCATGTTTTAGGAGTGTTCTCAGTTGAGATGAGCCAAGCTATCAAAACAAATGTAACCACTCCTTCATTAGGTGAGGTCTCTGGCATAGTGTTGTTTGAGCGGAGTGGTTACAAGGGTACATTGAGCTTTGTTGCTTGAGTGACGTGACCTTTTGTTGGCCCTCTCTCACAGAGGATGCAGTGATTAAGTAATCACCTGTGTACACAACCTTTCCTCACCTTTCCTTCCAGGCACTCTGTCGGAGCTGAAGGGATGACACACAGCCTGCTTTCACACACCCCCTCTGCATTCTCTATAGGAAACGGATTAACACCACCGACGAATGCTGATGGCAAAAATGTCTTTAGTGCTTTCAGGCAGAGTGCAAGACTGATCATTTCACAATTGTGCGTGCAGGAAATGGTGAAGAGTTAAGCTTTTAATGCACCCTGGTACATCATTCCGATTAAAATAAATGCCTTATTGTACTTTAGTCCTCCACTGTTTGTCTTGCGCGCTATGAGTAATGAAATATCCACATTTAACTACATGACAAGTATTTAGCTGTTTTGCGTGTGTTTAGAAGGCTAGACTGAAGGAAATATCAGTTTACTGATGGTGCCAAAATGATGTCAAAATTATTCTGTATTACACTAACAGTCAAACCTAGACACACCTACACCTAGCATTTTTAACATTGCTATTTCCCACATTTTATAATAATAAAGTCGTCAAAACTACAGAATATCACAAATGAAAGTATGGCAAGTATGTAGCAAACCAAAAAGTAAATGAACAAAATATTCTTACATTTTAGCAGCTTCTAAGTTGCCACCCTGAACAACCGAGTCCAGTTTATTTATCTATATCTCTATGTATTTTTGTTTTTGAAAGTCTCTTATGCTCATCAAGGCTGCATTTATTTGATCAAAAATATAGTAAAAACTGTATTTTTATGGTAAAATAAATAAATAAAAATAATAATAAAATAATTTTGTGAAAATATTCTAAATACCTGTTTTCTATTTGAATATACACTACCAGATCATAACGATTTTTAATGTTTTCACAGGAGTTTCTTATGCTCATCAAGGCTGCATTTATTTAATAAAAAATATAGGGAAAATGTAATATTGTGAAATATTATTATGATGTAAAATAACATTTTTCTATTTTAATATACATTAAAATCTAATTTATTCCTGTGATGCAAAGCTGAATTTTCAGTCTCATGATTTTCAAATCATTCTAATATGCTGATTTGGTGCTCAAGAAACATATAATTTTGAAAATATTTTTGTGGAAACAATCAGGATAGACTTTTTTTCTGGGATTCTTTGATTATTAGAAAGTTCAAAAGAACATTATTTATTTGAATGATTGAAAAAGTTTAATTATTAGACATTTAGCCATTATACTGGTCATTTTTTGATCAATTTGATACACCTTTGATGCAACAATGAAAAAATACGAAAAACCCCAACCCCAAACAATGTGCATATACAGTATATACAAAAGTAATTTCAAGCATTTAAGCCTAATACACAATTTAACCTATTTTCTATCAAGTGTGTCCAATTTTTTGACTGGTAAGGTATATAAAGGTATATAATTCAAATCATTTTGTAGAGTTTCTTTTTTTGGTCACCACAAAAAAAAAAGCATTTATTTTGTGATCAAAATCCACAGAACATATTGTACATCATGTTAGAAAAAGGAATACTTTCCTTTGGGAAAAATAGTACTGAGGACATATTTTCCAATTATTAGGTCATTTACTGTGCCCAGCTTATTTTTTACCCTGTGTCCGTCTGGCAGTAAAAACAGTCATTAGGCTAACAGTAACTGACGTGTCCTTGTCGAGGTTACAAACATTATTTGAACTGCGGTGTCTAGGGAGGTCATTACAGTCATGCTCATTTAATTGTGGGCTCTGTATGTCACTTTTTGCACACTGTAAATCCAACATTACCAGCTTACTCAAACTCGCTCTATTATGTCGAATTTAAAACCATTTAAGTCAGGTTTTCAATATGCCACGTGCAATTAGGCCATTCGACGGATCCAACTGTGTGATTGGCTTCATCTACCATTCGTGTCACGGGCCATTTTTTTATGATTATCCCAAAAATACGGCAAAATGTAGGTCTAATAAAAGTCCAGCTGTAACTCCTGTGTGTTGGACCGTGACTCTTTTAATTTCAACAAGCGCTTTGATGGATGCTAGTTTAAATTTCTTTAACACAGGAAATTAGCTTTCATTTTTGTTGCGTCAGTCGAAAAGTCACTATTGTGTCGTCTCCAGCCCAAAAGAAAACATTATCACAGTGCGCTTGCTGCTTCACCTTTACTGCACCTCTCTCTGCTACCTCACCACCTCCCAACGAGCTGCCAAACTAATACAAAGAGTGCAGTGGTTCAACAGGTCTGCCTCTGTAGCCTGATACGGCACAGGCTTGGCCGAGCTCTCCCAATTGATTCAGTGGCACGCTCCTTGTTTAAAAAGGAACATGACGTTGGGGGGGTAAGAAGACTTTTAGTTCATTCATTAATCACAGAAGTAAACAGCCCATCTAGTGACACCTGGTGAGGTTAATGCTCGGGACCCTTGAGTAATCACCACCTCCCCCACACATCAACTCACAGAGCCACTCGCATGAAAGCTTGTGATTATAGAGGAAATGGGAATTAGCAGAAACATTTCGGAAAGGCGGTCTCCAGTCCGTTTGGTAGTGAAGGATGGATCAGCAGTTTCTGGGCTCTTTCTTGAAAATTACCGAGAGGCCACATCGCAATTAGTGGTTTGTTTCTTTTAGACTGAAATATGGCCATAATTCATAGCTTTCAAATAATTTCATTGGAAAGATGTATTGGCTTGCTGGACTGAAGAAGTAATTGTAACACATGATATGGCAATTTGTTACCCAGGCAGCAAGTACACAAGGTATTTGCATAGCGTCGCATAAAATGTGGAAGAGCATTTCATTCATTTCCAGTATGGTGTGTAACAGAAAACTGCCTGCGAAAGTTATTACACCTCTTTCATTAAAGAAGTATGAGGTACTAAACTTTGCTATACAGCTCAGCTTGTAATGGCTCCAGTTAGTGTCTCAAGTGTCAAAATATGCTTAGACTTACAGTACATTTCCA
Source organism: Sinocyclocheilus anshuiensis (assembly GCF_001515605.1). NCBI lineage: Eukaryota > Metazoa > Chordata > Actinopteri > Cypriniformes > Cyprinidae > Sinocyclocheilus > Sinocyclocheilus anshuiensis. Next base: position 968,574 of record NW_015539889.1, on the reverse strand, counting down.
GGTTTTTTCCTGTATCTAACATAACTTGACTTCCAGCCAGCTGAAAGCCAAGGTCGTTCGATATTTTGCTGGAATATACAAACACGATCCGCTGTTTAGAGCCTGTTTGGGACATAGACCGTGAAAAATTACTCTCATGTGCGACTGATAAATGTTTAAATGCATGGTGTGCCAGGGCTTTGTTTAACTTAGATTTTAAGGGCTAATCCGTTTGGCATGAATCATTAAGTTGTCTATGCAATAATTACAGTGTCCACGTAACGTTCCAAAAGCTTGTTTCGATTCACAACAGCCTTGTCTTTCCCAGAATGCTGCCTTCACAGGCTTTTGCCAATGAAAAAACAGAGCATCTGCTTTCCAAAGCATGAATAAGGATTCCTGCTCAAATGCTGCCTGTTCCTCATTATGGATTGTGGTATAACTTGGGTATCAAATATAGAGCATGTTTCCATCTCTATTACATCATGACTTTTACTTTGAGAGCAATCAATCCATTAATAAACAATTTAAAATCTGATTGCAAATGCAGAGGCATAACCAAAGATGTGCTTGTTTCAGGTCAGTTTATATGATGCCATTAAACTCAGTAGAAATAGTATATTAGCCTCTCAAAGTCATTCTCATTTATTAAAGCCTAAAACCCAGACTTGAAGTGGAGGGAACTCACCAAATGAATAATTAGGTGGACATTAAATATTGATTTAAGTTTAAAATATTTTTTACCTGTATACTGTCTTAAAGCTTTCACTAAGAAAAAGAACTCTATTCTAATGTACAAAACAATCATTCTAGTAATAAGACGAACACTACAACATTACAGTAATTTTTATACTGAAATCAGGTGAGGTGATTTTCACTACAATTGATAACTAATAAAAGCTGCATCTGTATGAAACAGAGTGCAAGTCAAACGTAATATGAGGGACATGAAAGTAGTGCTGGTTTCAGTTACCCAGATGAGCAGACTGACAACAGTTGAGTTCCAGAAGTAACAATTCTTTCCCTCAATAAAGCTGTAAAGTATACAGTCTTGTACTTTTGTCTTTTTGCCCAATTTTAAATACTTTTTGCAGCAAATCAAAGTTTCTAATTTTGTAATTCACTTTGTAGCCGACTGGTTTGGTTTATGGCTTATAACTCTTTAAAGAAAGCTTTTTAAAAATACCTATGGGGAAAAGGAACATGATAAATACTTCCGGGACCAAGGCCACAGAAAAAGTGGGTGGGAACTGTTGCTCTCTATTAGGAAATACCAGGCCGCTGGATGGCATGATTGACCAATCAGAATCGCGTATTCCAAAGAGCCTTGTAAGCAATGAAATCCTCTCTTTAAAAGACTTGGCAGCATTGCCTATACTGCACATCTGCCTGGCTGCAATGCGAGCAGTGATAAATAGCAAACTACACTTAACGTCCTCAACAGAGGTTCACTCAGGGTTTTTTATGTGAAGGTTTACAAGTGCACTGCAATAAATGAAGCCGCAGGAGCACTTTAAATGACAGAAGAAGTGGATTTAAGCATCTGCTCTGCAATAGAGATTCCTGAATGCGGCGGAATGAGGGCTGTTCGCTCATCCAACACAGTCATTTTGGCGTGACCGGATCTGGCCTAGTCAATGAAGACTACACATTCATAAGAGTTACATTACAGGAATTACATTAGCGGCGTGTCATAGAAACTAATTTACACTTTAAACCTGCGCTGTGTCTGGCACCTGTGTAAGATATTTGGAAAAGGAATGTTTTGCCAAGAGCTCCTGGCAAAAATCACTGTACTCCGGAATCATTTTTAAAATATTACTGGCACATAGAAAAGTCATGCTGTAAATAAATCTGAGGGTCGGTATGAATGAATACAGCTCAATTAGAACAAAAATAAAACATTTAAAAAAAGATCTATGGTAACACTTTACAGTAAAGTTAAATTTGTTAACACATTATGTATCAAGAACATAATGCACAGCAATTCTTAACAGCATGTATTAATCTAGGTTAATGTGTATAGTTGATTCATGTTTCTTCATAATACATATGTTAATTTACACTGGGAATGCTAAAAAAGCATTCTTATATGCTAATAAATTCTGTAAAAGTACTGTTTATGGTTATTTCATTATGCCCAATTATATTTACTAATGTTAATTAATTGAACTTTACTGTAAAGTGTACTTGTGAGCTAGTTTGTTATTTAAACAGTTTTCTGTTAAAATAATTTAATTTCTGTTCCATCAAACCTAGAAAAATAGAAATGATGACACAAACATTAGGGCTGTTAATAGGTTGAAATAATTAACCATGATTAATCTCATGATTTTTGTCAGCTTCTTTTTAAGGAAATAAACCCAAATAGTATTTTTAAGCTTTGTTAATATGCATGGATTTGAGTTGTATGACCTATGGGTGATATTTCATACTTGTTGACCTTCGATGCTAATTAAATTCCACCACACCAAGACTGCAAATGACTTTTGTTTAACGTCCCATCTGGATTTAATTTATAGATAAATTTGCCATCGAGTCTCTCAAAGACTGTCCTCTGAACTGTCAAAACATAGAGAAGCTCATGTGTATTCTCAAAAAAACATGAAGCTACGCGGTGAGCTTGTTTTTCTACAGTATTAATTGCTTTATTCAAAAGTGAATAATTATGCCTTAACTAAAATGAATTATAATGCTAAGTGACACTATGGGAATGGAATTCATCTCTGATTGATGTTGAATAAAGATAACACTACAAAAATGTTTGTATAGGGGCTAAACATACTGATAGACCCACAACAGCAAGTACAGTGTCACTCACACTTGCTTTATCCATCCTAAAAGAACAATAAAACAGCTCTAAAAATGTGTTGAGATGAGGAATGGCAGGTACCATGATAACTTCCATACTAAAAAAAAAAAAAGCCAAATATATTGCAGGCCAAATTTACTCCGTCATTCTCTGTGCAGTAATTTTCCACAGTCTTGTTAATCTAAATTCACGATCATTGTTTATTTCATTCCATAACATGGAACAGGTTTCATAACAGGTGATTAATGTGTTGAGATGAGGAATGGCAGGTACCATGATAACTTCCATACTAAAAAAAAAAAAAGCCAAATATATTGCAGGCCAAATTTACTCCGTCATTCTCTGTGCAGTAATTTTCCACAGCCTTGTTAATCTAAATTCACGATCATTGTTTATTTCATTCCATAACATGGCACAGGTTTCATAACAGGTGATTTATTTAATCTAAAAAGTATGTTAAAGCTGATTTTCTACTGACTTGATGGGAATGTTATTGAGGTATATTTGCTTTATTCACATGGGGAAAAATTTCTGAATCGATGAGAATGTAATTTTGTCCTTCTGTGATTTTGGAGGCCGTAACCTTTTCTTGTCCTCCAGTATTTCTCTCTATTCAAGAAAATCACTGATGGCATCGCTACTCACAGATGAGGTTAAAACAGTTAGCCAGCTATCTGCCTGGCTCATTGAAGAAAGCATACTAACCATGTACGCTGAATTAGCAAAGGGTTTCTGCATCGATAATCATCAATCTTCCATGGCAGCGGGTGCCTTCGGTGCAGGTCAGAGGCTGCCATGTGCAATCAAGAATGAGCTGGAAGTCTTCGGGGTGCTTGGAGAGACTCTTACCAATCCCAGATGAGAGCTTTACTTTGCCTCGAATTAGCTCATGAGTGTGTTTCCAGTGCACGGCACGCACCTGCAGGGACAAAGGATAAACCACGAATGCGTTTCAAAGCTTTATTATGAAACAGAGCAGAACTCATTAGTCAGAAAGCAACTATTTTACACAAAGCCTTTTTCAAACACATTTTCCCAACACCATGAAGGTGACACAATGCTTAATCACCATCACTGACACGCTCTTGACTAAACTCTGAGGTAAAGATAAAATTCAAGTCATTGAGCTTCAAAAAGCTGTACAGTCAGGTAATTATTTAGACAGTATATAATGTAACTAATGAGGTGGTTAAAAGGGTTAAAAAAAATTGCACCTCACCTTTTGAAAAACGAAGCAGCTTATCTTCCCAAAGAAAGAAAGAAAGAAAAAAAAAGGATCTTGACCTTAACTGGTCTAAAAAAGGTTGTAGAAACTTCAGTCACGGTAGATTTAGCATTCTGACAATCACAAAAGACTTCATGTCTGACTTTAAACATCTGCATGCTCCTCAGCTCAAGTTTTCTCACGTGTTTTAAAAGATAAATAAGTCAGAACATGTTAGATGTTAAGGAAAAATGAAAAAATAAACGAATTATGTTGCTGTTGTACCTTCAGCATAGCAGATAATATGTCGTTGTCTAGGCCTAATTGGTTATTTTCTTTTGATCTAATGTTATGAGTGTAGTGTGTCAGTAAGCCTTGATTTGATTTTGTTGTCAGTTAAACGTGTTCCAGACCCCAGCATGTTAATCTGATATAGCAGTTGCATTGATTTTTTTAATCAGTATTTTTAAAAGATAAAAATAATAAAACTAAAAAGATTTTTGAATAATAATGACT
>NW_015539889.1:935899-963736 GCF_001515605.1 Sinocyclocheilus anshuiensis | reverse complement strand
TTGCGTTCTCTCGCTCAACATTTGCGTTCTCTCGCTCGACATTTGCATTCTCTCGCTCGACATTTGCGTTGTATCGGTAAAGTATTGCGTTCCCTCAATAAACTCTGCATTCTCTCGTTCGACTTTTGCGTTCTATTGGTTAAAATGTTTGCGTTTCCCAGAGAAACTTTGCTTTCTCTCGCTAAACATTTGTGTTCTAACGCTAAAGCATTGTGTTCCCCCGAGAAATGCAATGGTAATTTAGCAAGAGAACACAATGTTTCTCGTGGGAGCACAACAATTTGGCTAGCGAACACAAAGCTTCTCGGGGGGAACGCAATACTTTAGCGATAAACGATCCTGTAGTGATAAAAAAAATATGGCCATGTCAACTAAGGTTGACAGGGACAATTTTAGCTTCTTAAAACTAAATAATGACTATATATATATATATATATATATATATATATATATATATTTTTTTTTTAATAATAATATCGTAAATTATGTTTAATCCTTTTTATTACTATTTCTCTTAGCTCATACTTTAAGTAAATTTCCAAACAAGGATATATTCAAACTGAATGTGGACACTGCTGTCCACAAAATAAAACAAGATAAAAATAAAATAAAAGTAAAGTAAAAATTCACAAGCCTTTCCACCGACTGTCTATGTTCTATTGTGTTTTTTTTCACCCTCTTTTTGAGTATCATTATCATTCTACAAGTGACCTGCAGAAATGGTTTAAAAGACACCTCTGTTGGGTTCTGTTTTTTGCATGTCAAGACCAACAGAAATGGATCTGAGAAAAGCGCTATATAAATGTAATGAATTATTATTTTTATTATTATTATTTATCTGTGATAAATATCTAACCTCAATAACATTGCACAATAAAGTCATTTTGGTAGGAAATATGTAGCTGAAATGCAATTAGATCCTTATACATCATCTCCAGAGTAGGTTTACCTAAGGGGAGGACAGGGGCTTTTGAAACGGCACTCTTGCTGTGGAAATGTCTTCCAAGCGCTGACACCGTGCAGTCAAATGAAGAAAGATGGTGCTTGTGTGGAGCAAATGGCCCATGACCAAGCTTAAACACCAACTGTGGCATAAAACGAGTTGATAAATGTATCATAAATCTCTCAGACAGAAAACCCAGCGACGTTTCATTCATATTTCACACTTTTTTTCTTTTTCTTTTTTACCTCAAACACCAAATAGCCGGTTGTTAGCCAACCTGCACGCCAATTAAAGTAGTTATTGGACATGTTTACAAAAGCCTTTGTGTGCAGCGGCTCCTTCGGAAAGAGTAATTACTCCAGTTCAAGTGTGATCTGGAAAGCATTTGATTAACAAGCTCGATCCCATCCGCTGGAATGAGAGTTACCTTCTGATGCCATGTTCTCCTTGTCGTTCAGAAGCTTTTCTATGGGGTAACCCAAAGGGAATGAAATGCAAACATGCAATTAGAGGAGCAGCGAAGGAATGAACAACACAGAATAACACAACCAACATTAAAAAAAGAAAAAAGAAATGATTGAAGTGCATAGCAATGCCAGAGGTTATGGTTTTCCCATACATCATCATGCTATTTGGATAAATAGTTGACACTCATTTTCAGTGGAAAGGTTTTTGTTGTGGTTTCGTACAAGGTTTTATCAGAACTACTATGGATTGTACTGAATTAATCAATGAGATTAGAGCGCTCGAGATGCCAACGAAAAGGAAAATGCACCCTTATCAAACGAGGTTGAGCTTCTCATAAAAGTCCAATCACATTCACAGAAACTTAAACTGAGTCACAGCAAACAGACTTGCCAAGTCGGACTTTCTTAGTGGGTGGTCCTTCCTTTGCTTGATGTGGAAACTGAATTAGCACAGAGCCAACTTCGCCCTCGATCTGGAAACATTTTCTACCTTCCAGAACACGCTTAATATAGAGACGTAATAAAACACCTTCGGCCTCTGGCATGTTGTTTTACCAAATAACATATAACTGGCCATTACTCCCCATTAAGGCTAATGGTTAGACTAATTATGATAATTCCATAAAAGGTGCTGTGTTTAGCCCAAACTGTGGACGAACATTAACTTAATGACTACGGCTGACCTCTCTCAAATGCTGTCGGGGTGCATGTCTCTGATAGGCTATTAGTCACTAGCATTTTGCATTATCCTGTTTATGTAAAAGCCCCCAAAGAGCTATACATTCATAAGCGTCTAGAGGGTTATCAGATTGTTGCCAATATCGGTTTCAAAATACAAATGAGGTGGATTTGCCCTCTGAGCCGCAGATCTAGCGATTTCAAGTAATGCTTGAAGAAAAAAAGAAAGGAATATTTACCATGTGTCAACTTGTGTTGTTGTAAATTGCAGACTAAATAGGTGTTAGATAAGACTTTCCAACCAACTTCTTTCACTGGAGATTACGGCGGAAATCTCCTCCACACCCTCTGAGTGGAATCAATACTGGATTCAAACACTAGTCATGGATACCTTCATGTGAAATGACTTGTCTTCCCGAAGAGACAACCGTCGGATTCTGCAGGGTATGTTTTGTCTTCTTGCCTCGGCAATGGACACACTGCAACTCATGAAAGAATGCATTAGGGCCGCTTAAATATTTTTCTTTGCCACTTTCCCTGCAAATTCTTTGAGATCCTTTCTGCAATCAGGAAGATTTCTGTAAAAATGTTGTCATTCTGCCTCGGCTAAACGCTGGAGCCGTGGCACTCTGCGGTATTCTGTTTTCATAAGAGCCGCAGTATCTGCTGTTAAAAGTCAGGGCACAGTATTAATTGTATATACGAGCCGCTGGCAGGCATGCATTGCTGCTGATTAACACTGGGTCTGGAACCAAAGCTGTTGTCCCAGGTGCGCCGTGTTTAGAAAGGGACTGTATCCAAAATGAAATACTTTGCAGAGGAAGTCCATCACAGCACGTGCGCTGGCAATCCAGACCACATTTAACCACTTTTGGTGTGCCTCCGCTTCCTCAATTGCATTGTTAAAAGAAGGTTTTTGTGAGAACGATTAAGGCCAAGAAAAAATTAAGCCAGATATTCAAAGAGGGGTTTTCCTGCCCTGATACAATCTCATTCTACAGGCCAACACACTCAGAACAGTTTTAAGAATATATAAGGATTATACGCAAGTTAGTTTCAGTCCTCTAATCTGATATTAGTACAGCAGCCGTGGGATGCTTTATTGTTTATATCACTTCGATTGCTTGTGTTTGTGCTGTCAAGACCAGAGTATGTGAGCAGTGAGTGAGCTGTGCGATTCAAAGTTTTCTCTTGTTTTCTTACCAGTGAGCAATAAATGGAAAACCAATAATCCTGAAGCTGGAGCGGATTGATTACACTGATTACAAAAAAAAAAAAGGTGATACAATAATTATAATAATAACAATAATAATTAATAATTATTATATTATTAATATAATAATAAAAAGGTTTTTTTGGGGGGTTGAATTTGGGTGAAATTGCTTTAATATGCATCTCAGCTTGGCCCTTTGGTTAATTCAAGGATACATAAAACTTTTAACATAGCTGGCGATCAACCAGGAACACTAACATAATAAGCATTATTGCTAATGACTGTGTCTAAGAGTTGCGGGCCGCGTCACCGCTCAGAGCTGCCGAGAGCATGGTAAATGGTGTTGATTAGAGCAACACCGGTACTCTGAGCCAAAGCAGCTGCTTTGTTTCTGACTGATTGCTGGAAGAAGGGGATTAAACGAAGTATTCACTTGTCAGGGATTGTTTGGCTGACTACATATGTACTACATTATTACTTTTTTTAAGCTTCACATCATATCCTTACGATGTCTAAAGTAATTCTGGCTGTCCAAGTCCAACGTGTGGGAGTCCCGATGTTGCTCGCTTTCTTGATAAGGCATTATACTTTGCTGACAACCATAAACCTAGATTATCCAACAGCTGTCTGGTTGGTTTGGGAAATATCTGTGTGGAAAAAAACAGATACATTATTATAATAATAAAAATAATAATAAACACAAAATATTAATATAAATATAACAATGGTAACACTTTAGTATAAGGACCAATTCTCACTATTAACTAGTTGCTTATTAGCACGCCTATTATTAACATATTGGCTGTTTATTAGTACTTATAAAGCACATATTCTGCATGACCATATTCTACATCCCTAATCCTTCCCAAAACCTAACTAAACTTAACAACTACCATACAAACTATTAATAAGCAGCAAATTAGGAGTTTATTGAGTCAAAAGTCATAGTTGATATATATATTCATTTATATATTCTTCTATAATAATAATAGTAACAGCAATAATAATATATATTGACACACACATAATATTAACCAAATTACTTTTCTCTTGGATGGAAATGGAGTACAATATTTGGGTGTGTCCTCCAACCAAGAGCAGTTTTTCTTTCAATTTTCCTTTTTTATGACAGTTCTCATTTTCTTGTTTATTTTCTCACATTTCTGGTATCTCATTTTTAACCTCTCCTCACATGTTTAAACTAAAGTTTGAATTGGTTTGAGAGCGTAAGACCATGACAACCACAAACTGCGGTTAATGAATTTACATGCTTATATCTGACTTCATTAGTCCTTAAAGCAGGGCATCTGCAGCTCTTTCCAATCAAATGGACTGTATATTCAGTGTCAGGTTGCTTGATGAAAAAGCAGCTGCTTTGTTTCTGACTGATTGCTGGAAGAAGGGGATTAAACGAAGTATTCACTTGTCAGGGATTGTTTGGCTGACTACATATGTACTACATTATTACTTTTTTTAAGCTTCACATCATATCCTTACGATGTCTAAAGTAATTCTGGCTGTCCAAGTCCAACGTGTGGGAGTCCCGATGTTGCTCGCTTTCTTGATAAGGCATTATACTTTGCTGACAACCATAAACCTAGATTATCCAACAGCTGTCTGGTTGGTTTGGGAAATATCTGTGTGGAAAAAAACAGATACATTATTATAATAATAAAAATAATAATAAACACAAAATATTAATATAAATATAACAATGGTAACACTTTAGTATAAGGACCAATTCTCACTATTAACTAGTTGCTTATTAGCACGCCTATTATTAACATATTGGCTGTTTATTAGTACTTATAAAGCACATATTCTGCATGACCATATTCTACATCCCTAATCCTTCCCAAAACCTAACTAAACTTAACAACTACCATACAAACTATTAATAAGCAGCAAATTAGGAGTTTATTGAGTCAAAAGTCATAGTTGATATATATATTCATTTATATATTCTTCTATAATAATAATAGTAACAGCAATAATAATATATATTGACACACACATAATATTAACCAAATTACTTTTCTCTTGGATGGAAATGGAGTACAATATTTGGGTGTGTCCTCCAACCAAGAGCAGTTTTTCTTTCAATTTTCCTTTTTTATGACAGTTCTCATTTTCTTGTTTATTTTCTCACATTTCTGGTATCTCATTTTTAACCTCTCCTCACATGTTTAAACTAAAGTTTGAATTGGTTTGAGAGCGTAAGACCATGACAACCACAAACTGCGGTTAATGAATTTACATGCTTATATCTGACTTCATTAGTCCTTAAAGCAGGGCATCTGCAGCTCTTTCCAATCAAATGGACTGTATATTCAGTGTCAGGTTGCTTGATGAAGTGCCAGGGAGTTCTGGCTGTCAGTCTAGGAACTGCAACACATTATTACTTCAGCAGTACCGCACATAGAGTAATTAATGTCCATACATGCTCCTGTTTCCTCCTGTCTCCTGGCCCCACGCTCCACTGTTAAACATGAATGACTCTCTAAGGGGTCACAGAGCGTGTTTTTACAAACTACCCTTACTCTCTTTGCACAGTTTAATTTACATGTCATCTGCAGAGATGGACACCACCGACAGAAGGTTTATACATGAGAAAACCAAGCAAAGTGCATATTTGTGTGTGTGTATGTGTGTGTGTGCAAGTGCAAGTGCATGCACACACAAGAATATAATAATCAGTTTCTGTAAACAGGAATATTAAGTCTATTGTTTTTTAGTTCTCTTTATGATTACACGCCTACAAAATTCTGAAATGTAGCCAAAAATCTTTGACATAATCGCAGTCATTACTGTCTCAACTGAATGTATAACTTAATTAAGTCAGAAAAAAATTAAGCTACAAGTACACAAAGGCCAATGTTACATTCAAACCACCTAGGCTGAAATGGAAAAATGCTGTAAAAACTGAAAACAGGTGAAAAGTTCATATTTTGTGTGCATATTTTTAATCACCCTCAAACACTAATCATGTCATATCAGATTATTGAGGCTGAGCCTAGTGTCATCAGACTAGAGTATATGAAAAATATACTTAAAGTAAAATGCAATTTTATCCGTCATCCACACTTTAATATTAACAGTTATGGCAAATAGACTCTGGGTTGCTTTAAGTGCATTCTGAATGTGTACATTTCAGTAGATCATAAACTGAATAAACATTTCTGATGGTGTAAAGTAGGCCATCACATTCATAAAAACAGGACAATTAGTGAAATAATGTAATACTGCTACTAAATCAGACCCCAAAACGATACAAAGCCATCTGTAATTTCTGAAGTAGAGATGAATGCCTAAAATTTTGCATAATTGAATTTGTAGTAAATAAAAAATACACAAAAACTGAAAATTGCATAAGAAGAACAATTTTACTGCTCACGACAGATTTTTCTTTTAATATCCACATTTAAATACCAACGTGTTTAAATACCAAGGTATCGTTACGGAAACAATAATTTTGGTAGGAGGTTTGCATCATCATTGATACATGCTGTGCTACAATATGTTATGTACAGAAACTCTATACAATAAATTGTATAGTTATTGTCTTCTGTTATGATATAAAATTATGAGAAACTATCTTTGGTACATGTTCTCTACACTAGTTAAGACATTTTCTTAAGGAACATAAAGGATAAGTAACATTTATCAGTGTCAACGAATGGGATAAAGCTGCCTGCAAAGAGCACAGCGAAGCTCTTCTTGAAGGGTCAGAGTAGGCTGAGGTTTTAGATTATGTGTGTGTTGGAAGAAAAAGGGTGCCGTGTGCAGTAACCTGAGCGGTGATGTGTATTGTGCACACGCTTGGGGGAAGGAGCACATCTGAGAGCAATCCCCTCATGTGACAAAATGCAGACATAACAGTCTGCATCGACACTTGTTACCAGCACATAAACACTTGCCTTAGAGAGACTGGGTCGAGAGAGGGCCTGCAGCAGCTGAATGGGGCTAGGGCTGATCTGCTATTTATCAAACCCTAATTAACTGTTAATTTGCCAACCTTTAGGTTCAAGCATGTGACTAATTTATCACAACCAACAGACTCTCCAGCTCTCCCAAGGGGTGGTCAACAAGACAACCTATTTTAACACCATCTAGATCCAAGCCTATTAGGTCCTCCTATATACTGTATAGTGAAAGATTTTTAAAAAACACCGAGAGTTGCTGAAACGGTGATAGCCACCACCACCAATAAATAAATAACCTAAGATAAAAATTAAAGGACGCTGGTTGGATTCTTATATTTGACAAAAATTGAAGCACAAAATATAGTGTATAAAAAATATAAAATGATCAACCTTGATCTGATCAAGTAAAAATACTTCTTTGTATATCAATGAATTTTCTCCCACAATCTCTCCAAATTTGTGTATTATTTTATTCTGTTAAACACAAAAGTAGAATTTTGAAGAATTGTTACACAACTCTTGTCATACGACATTTCATTATCAGGCGCTGTCAAGCTCCAAAAAGGACAGAAAAAACAAACAAAAAAAACAAAACAAAAACTAAAAGAAAGTACTTCATACACCGAATGCACTTTATTTCAAATCTTGTAAAGCATACAATAGTTTTGCATTAGTACCAGAGATCAATTTAAGTTGTTATTCATGATAGCTAAAGATTCAATTCAATATAATAATTCTTTCCACGAAAGCTTGCCTCTACAAAAAAAAAAAGTGTGATTTAAAAAAGGGGTATTCGTTTTTACGTGTAGCAACCAAACGAGACACCTTTTTGAATTTGGAGACACAAACAAAACAAATCCATTCTCTAGATGTGAATGTGGGTTAGGCACAAGGGTGAGTAGATAATGACAGCATTTTCTTTTGTGGGTGAACTATTTCTTTAACTATTTCTTTGTCTTGTTTCCAGACACTATGAATTATATATTGTCTGAACATTAAAACGGCATCTGTTTACGAGCAAGATGACTGACAGCAAAATATTTACGCCATTATTGCGCTATAGAACACATTCACCACTGTGCCTCTTAAATTATTACTACAGTAAAACAACACATATTGTTAGAGTAATTATCATAATTACGCTAATCTGAGGATACACAGGATGTTCACTGCATGAATAGATGTGACTTTGCAGCAGTGTTGCCAGCTTTAAAATTCAATTTATCACACCCAACAAATGCACTCTCCACCTTTCCCTGGGGACAGTGGAGGTGGCTGGCTGCTCATGTGTTCAAATGTGTTAAAGAAGACATCACAGGCAGTACACAAGCATATGGAGTTCTTTATAACACACTGGTGACAGCAGCTCTCAATGGAAAGGTGGAAGTGCACGCAAAAAAACATCTTTGTTGAGAGACGTGTTATTCTATCCTTGTGTTTGAGTGGGTCGTGTCTATTAAGGCAGACATCACTAACACCTCACAGACAAATCACGCTATTAACGTGTCACGTCGAGCGGAATTACAGATGAAAACCACTGATGGGAATTAATCTGCGACGAGCCATGAATGAAATGAAACTGAGTTTTCATCAAGCAGTGTTTGTGCACATAAACCATTCTGGCAAGGCTAATGAGGGAGAACATGTACTGTGGATGGCTCAAATGTGATGTGAAGACAAAAGAAAGTTGTTTAGACTGTATGTTCCAGCATATTTTACAGATCTAATCAAATAGTAGGGGTAAGATGTCTCCCCAACTTTAATTTCCACTTGATGTTATCTCTCTCTCTCTCTCTATACATATATATCTCTCAGCACATTTAGTGAAGCACTGCTTTTCTTCATTTTGACATTTCATCCGAACTTCATCAGCTTACCATCAAAACAGGATAACTGATCACATTTTTATTACATAATTTCTTTGAATGAAAACCGTTTCTATACCAACATTTAAGATTATCTGAGTAGCCAAATGTATATACAGGTTTGTATATTAGTGCAAAATTTAATAATAATAATAAATGGAGGTATTATTTAATACTCTCATTAATAAACCTACATTTTAACTATCTTTATTATTCAGCATAATTGATCAGAATTTAATCATCTGAATTATAGTCAGTGTGGCTTTTTCATGATATCCCTTCCTTGATTAAAAAGGTGCAGTTTTAACAATATAACAGATGTATTTCACTGACTGATTTTAATAGCCTATTCAGTCTGAGTGAACCAAATTTAAGCCAAGTTTTGGATAGAATATTTGATCTTAGAGATTTCTATAATAATAATAATTAAATAACATATGATGCATTGTGAAGTCCACAAAATTAATAACAATGTTAAAAACTGTTATTTGCCAATACGAAAAGTTTTGCACTATAAAAAAAATGATTTATTTATTTTTCCATCTAGAAACACCCCTAAACAGCATCTTGCAAAAATGTTTCAACCTGCTCATGTTCTTCAGGTTAATCACGTCAAAAAAAAAAAAAAACTAAAATGTAATTTAGTTTTGCCTGCAGTTGTTGGCGGTATTGGGGGAGGGTGTGACTACAGATAAAGAAATAATAAATGCACAGTCCCACAGCAATTAGGATCACTCAAGCATACAGCTAGAAGCTCAATGCCAAATTGGGTAGTTCTGCTACAAATGCACTTCCTAGAGCAATTATCTTAGGCACTTTTGAGAAAGGACAGACTGTTTACAAACAGTCAAGGGTTAGTTTGGGTACATCAGCATTCCGCGTACACACACACTCAATCTTACCAGAGGATGTCAGATTGTTGGGTTTGGCAGTTTAAGTAAAGTAATGACATGTTAGAAGCCAAAATGGTGAGACTCGTTTTTTGTGCATGCTTCCAGTACATAAAAATGGGACTCATGTTATTAAGCCAGTGACAACTGTCCTCTGTAAGTGAATTTGACTGCAGTCGTCCTAGACAGCAATTAACAGAAAACCTGTAAACACAAATACGCTACTGACCGCTCGTTCTTGCTGTGACTCGCATATGGTGGGATTAAAGGCGAATATTTAAGGTTGATGAAATACTGCTGCAGTGAGTTCTCCGGGCAGCTGCGTTTCCCCCAGGCTGCTCTCGGTCAGTCTAATGGGCTCTGATGGTCCCACCAGAGTATTTCCTTACACACTCGCCCAGCCGTCCAGCTCTTGATCAGAAGCAGAGCTCGGTGTGGTCATTCATCCACCCCCCAGCCCGGCGCACGTGCGCCCATGTGTGGGGCTCCGCTTGTGAGAGCTTTAGCGTAATGACATCCCACTGAGAAGAAACCTGCGGCTGTAGTGGATAACTGTGTGCAATCAAGCGCTCGAGACCGTGTCATTGCTCTGTTTGGTCTGTTTGTAAACAACATTTTTACAATTCTCCCCAACTTTCGCTGAGCAAGAGTTGTTGTTGTTCGCTCAAAGCAGAGCGCAGTTTCGTTTGGTGCCACTAGTGGCGCTGTAATTACGCACTTACAACAGGGCTGTCCAAACTCGGTCCTGGAGGGCCGGTGTCCTGCAGAGTTTAGCTCCAACTTGCCTCAACACACCTGACTGGAAGTTTCTATGCTTAGTAAGAGCTTGATTAGCTGGTTCAGGTGTGTTTAATTAGGGTAGGAGCTAAACTCTGCAGGACACCGGCCCTCCAGGACCGAGTTTGGACAGCCCTGCGTTACAAGGATCGAACTTCTTGATTGTTAAAGGGTTAGTTAACCCAAAAATTAAAATTCTGCCATTAATTACTCACCCTCGTGTTGTTCCAAACCTGTAAGACCTTCATTCATCTTCGGAACACAATTTAAGATATTTTTGATGAAATCTGAGGGCTCTCTGACCCTCCCATAGACAGCAAGGTAACTACCACGTTCAAGGTCCAGAAAAGTACCAAAATGATCGACAAAGTACAATGACAATGTGACATCAGTCGTTCAACTGTAAAGTTATGAAGCTACGAGAATACTTTTTTGCGCAAAGAAAACAAAAATAACGACTTTATTCCACATTTTCCACCACACGCTCGCGTTATGGTACAGTCGTGAACGTGCGTCCAGTGACGCAGTAGAGACAAAAATGTGTATTAAAGTTGTTATTTTTGTTTTCTTTGTGCAAAAAAGTATTCACGTAGCTTCGTAACTTTACAGTTGAACCACTGATGTCACACGGACTACTTTGTCGATCATCTTGGTACTTTTCTGGACCTTGAACATGGTAGTTACCTTGCTGTCTATGGGAGGGTCAGAGAGCCCTCAGATTTCATCAAAAATATCTCAAATTGTGTTCCGAAGATGAACGAAGGTCTTACGGGTTTGGAACAACACAAGGGTGAGTAATTAATGACAGAATTTTCATTTTTGGGTGAACTAACCTATTAATTAAGTTTTATAAAAAACTGTGTATGTGTGTACTGTAGTATGAATACCTTCCGCTATGTTGGCATTGTCATGTGGCCTACGAATTGAACGCATGTGAATGGAACCAAAAATCTTTGAGCCCTGGTCGAGTATCCGAGACGTCTCAGTAAAAAAATATTGTGGAAGCAATGGATGCAGGGTCTTGTTTATTTATTACAATCAAACTAGTTTCAATCAAACAATCTTTGGCCAAGTCCAAGTGATTTGAATGCACATGACATCATGACGTCAGTTACGATTTACCAGCTTATAAATGCACTGAAATTTTTTTTTTCAAATTTTGTATTACTGATATATTTAATATAATAATAATAAAATGTATTGGTATTATTCTATAATCATTTATTGACAAAAGATGGCCACTGCTAATAAAACAGTAGGCAAAAAATACTGCTTCTGCCAATCCTGAAATGCTAATTTTTGTAAATGGTGGACAATAACGATGTGGCTGACTTCATAGGTCACATGACAATACCCATATGGCGATCATACCACACACCTGCATAATTTTAAAACATAGCTACTTTATTAACTGCTGAGGAGTTTTTCATCAAAACAGTACATATAGTATTCACATTCAGAGATCACGATTTGCTGTTTGATAATTCAGTAGCAGGTGGTAAAAGGAAGGGCACATTCTAGAGCATTTAATGGTATGAAAAATTGAATAAGCCCCTGAGTGCAAGATAAGTCATCAATATTTTTGGTCTGTTATTTGCTAAAATATTCAGAAGTTAACCCTGTTTTGTCAACTTTATAGAGTATCGATAGTCTTAAAGGGTTAGTTCACCCAAAAATGAAAATTAGCCTGTGTTTTACTCACCCTCGAGGCATCCTAGGTGTATATGACTTTCTTCTTTCAGACGAATCCAGTCAGAGTTATATTAAAAATTGTCCCTCCAGGGGGTGAATAAAGGCCTTCTGTAGTGAATCCATGCATGTTTTTGTAAGAAAAATATCCATATTTCAAATGTAATAAACACTTTTCTCTCACTTCCGGTTTCTGTCATACGCGGAAGCCGTTCCGGCGGATGACGCAGGACGTCGGCGTTGCGTGATAAGTGACGAATGCAGAGAGAGAACAAAACTCCGGTCACAAATTAAAAGTACAAACCCAGGATTTGCAAAGAAAAATGTTGGAGGATTTCGATATAAGCCAAGAGGAGACTGGTTTTCCTTTGCTAAAGTAAGGAAACTTTGCTTCCTTTGCTCCTATAAACAAACTAGCAAGACTAGCATTTCTCAGAGGTGTGCGTGCTGTGCATACGTCCTGTGTCATCCGCCGGAATGCCTTCCGCGTATGACAGATACTGGAAGTGAGAGAAAAGTGTTTATTACGTTTGAAATATGGATTTTTTTTTTTTTACAAATACGCACGGATTCACTACAGGAGGCCTTTATTCACCCCCCAGAGCCGTGTGAGGGGCATTTTATTATGATGCGCGTGCTTTATTTGACAACTTGTGGACTGTTCAACTGCAACACCCGCTGACTGCAATGATAGAGCTTAGAATAGCTGAAAGAAATCTTCTGAAAGAAGAAAGTCATATACACCTAGGATGCTTCGAGGGTGAGTAAAACACAGGCTAATTTTCATTTTTGGGTGAACTAACCCTTTAAAGCTAACAGACATTGTCTAAATGAGAAACTTTGCTGAAACATGAGCCAGTCTGATGATTTTTCATATGAATGAGTAGAAACATAAGCTAAACCTTATTGAAAGTGACATGACATGAATTGCTCCACATTTATCCCATCCAAGTGCACGCACACAGCAGTGGACACACACCTGGAGCAGTGGGCAGTCATTGTTGCTGTGGCACCCAGGGAGCAGTTGGGCATTCAGTGCCATGCTCAAGGGTCTCACCTCCCTGCCGGTACCAAGACTCGAACCCACAACCAATGGGTTACAAGCCCAATGCACTAACCATTAGGCCACAACTGCCCCTTAGACGCCAGAGATATCTATAGTGTTTGGTCATAAATGCACAACTTAAAATCAAATAGTTTGACACATCATTGGGCATTAAAAAAGACCAGCATGCCTGTTGTCACGGCAAAAGCTAAAACTTAAATGGTTTGTGCCAGATGCAGGAAAAACACTATTCAATCAAAGCACTTTAATTTTAATAATTCTGGTTTCCTCTACAGTCTGGAACACACACTTTGAAACCAGAGAAAAAGAACATAAACACGCTTCCCAGGTACAAAAACATGGCACTAAGTTTTTCCCTTTGTCTTCCTGACACCCCACCCCCTTGCACCCACAAACACGTATACACGCACACTAAAGCTCGTGTGCTCTGCGAGGTGTTGTGTTATGAACCAGAACACTGGGCTGTGTGAGCATACCAAGGTTCTGGGTTCTAGTCTGGACACTGTGCAGGCTCTAGACTGGTTGCTATTATCACAGCTGCAAGTTGCCTGTGAAATTTGTCTGCAATTCACCTGAATTAGAATCACTCAGGCGTCTTGCAGCACTAGTTCCCCTCAGAACACAACCTAATGGTTTGTTTATTTTAAAGGTTTTGCTTCTAGCAATTCATTCCTTATCTGTCATTGCCTTATTGTCCCACTGGGTCACCCAGAGGAAGAGAGAAGCAAAAGAGGTGCTGTGAGAGATAGAAAGATAGGCAGATACCTGTTGCTTCATTTTAAGGAAATTTCACTTTGTTCATTGATCACAAATTTTTAGATTTCTGAATTTATATAAACACATATAAGCATTTTATCAGAAGATATTGAAAGACACTGCAAAAAATTATTTCTTACTTAGTATTTTTGTCTTTTTTGCCATATCAAACACACAAACATACATACACACATACATATATATATATATATATATAATAAACATTTTTAAATCAAGATATATTTACTTGAGAAGCAAAATGAATTCTTTTCTGAAAGAAAAAAATATCAAAATTAAATGAGTTTATGCTTAAAACAAGAACAAATATTTGCCAGAGGGCTAAGAAAAACAAGATTATTTTTACTCTAATAAAGATATTTTTTCTTGTTTTAAGCATAAACTCACATAATTGTTACACATTTTTTCAGAAGGCTTAAAATCTTATGTCATTTGGATTCTCAATTAAATGTATCTCAATTTAGGAATGTTTAGATATTTGTACTGGAAAACAATACAAAAATACAAAAGAAAACTCCTTTTTAAATGTCTTATGGTAAAGGGTCAGAATAAGACAAAGGTAAATGTCCATTAACAAAATTATGATATTTATATATTATATTTCATCCAATTCATTTCGAAACTATTTACATTTCACTTATAATGAGACATTTGATATTTCCAGTGTCATAGCATTTCCATAAACAATGAAATACAGTTAAACAATGTGGGTATTTACATAAGACACAATGATTTAGTGATTACAGTGGGCTACAAAATAGTATATTTTGAAAGTGACTCGTCTATAGCAAATGGTCCCTGACATCATAATTGTCCTGCATAATGGCCCCTGCAGATGTCTGTCAACTCACTCTCTGGTGTAAAATGGTAAGGAATTCGAGTGGAGTGGCTGTTTTGTTCTCTGCCGATGTTCCTAAGAGCCATGACCACGCGAAAAGAGCACTCCGAATCTGTCTGTCACAGCCGGCTGCTTCGGTGTCCTATCTGCTACCACTTACTCAAACATGCAACAAATTTGCTTTTAATTGCAGGGATTCTGCTCTGCTTGTAAATAGTTTTGCTTTGACAGTTCATTTATTTTGTGTGATTGCTGCCGTCTATCTATAGATTTAATTCGGGGGAATGCATTGCATATGAATTCCTTGAGTCATCTATGCCCTGCTCAAAGACAAAAACGCATGAATTATTATTGCCTGGTGGGGAAGTGTTTATTTATTCATAGACCCCAAAATTGTGCTTCATGCACGCTTGGCAAAGCAGATGGCATTTCCTAAGGACTCCATGAGTTTAACAAATGAAATTATGGAGTGTAATTACTGTGAATTACTGCAAACCCAGACTTTCAGGACTCCTAATTCTGCAGTCTGTTTGGATTTTATTAAATCCCAGTAATCCAATGCGATGGATCTCATTTTGCAAGCATTTTCCCAAATATTTACTTTATATATATATATTTTTTTTTTGAGTTAGACATAAAAGTCTACACATTGGAAACAAACAAAAAAAAACATTAATCAGGATATATAATTGATTAAATACTATATTTAATCAAATATATCAAGTATTTATTTAATGCATATTTTTACAAAAGGTTTAAACTCTCAGGGTTCTATAAATGTAGCCTAAATGTCTTTATAAGATATAAGGTATAATTTTATAATACAAGTTATCACTTATGTTGACCAAAACAACTGTTTTTTTTTTTTTCATGTTACCTTTTACATTTTTGCTGTTTCATAAAGATTTGCTGAAAAGTTCAGTATTTTAAAAGCAAATTCTACAGTAGCCTACAGTGTCCCTTTAATGAAGAAATCATCCTTTTTCCGATGGTGGAAACGTTTAATATTTTTTTTTTGCAGGCAAGACTCTAAGGAATGTGTCTATACATAAACTACTAAAAAAATAAACCTACCTTGGGAATGGGACATATTTACAGGAGAAAAAAGTGACAACTAGCCCCGGGGTCGCCTGTAATGTTCAGAGCGCAGTTTGTGAGCGCGTATTGGTCGCCACAGAATTGCGGTAACAGCAGCATGTTTACTGGGCACTAGAGGGCAGATGATCCGCGGTGTTCCTGCAGGTGTTGTTGTCATCCAGTGTTTGATCACCGCAGACGGTAATTAGCGGCTCAGCCCTTCACGCTGGGCGCGATAGCATCAATTGGTGACGATGCGCCCTTATCCATCTTCCCGCCATCAGAAGTCACGGTCCATTTCCGCTGCACAAACGCCCGCGGATGTTTTCCTGATTAAAGCGGCAGATAGAGCGCGTGTGGGCGGGATGAGCCGAGTCAAGTGCAGCCTGTCACTGATGATGCGGGGTAAGTGTTGAAATGATATTTACCCTGCAAAACAGAATGGATTTTTGTCCAGTTTACCAGAGTTAAATACTTTACTTAAAAATAAATAAACAAAATAAAATAAATGCTAACTACATCGTATTTCATATTTTTTAAATAGGGATTTCCCTCAAGGCGATTTAATCAAATAAGACAAATTGTTACTTGGGTTTAAATGTTTTCTTACGTTTTGTGTTTCAGATTTTCATAAGCTAGCCTATAATAATTCCATATTTATCTTATTCAAATGAGTCGTTTAGAAATAACATGAATCTCTAAACTATGTAAATGATTGTAAAGTACAAGAATGCTGTTGTTACAATCTACCTCATTACAAGATTGGGTTGTAGCACTAATGGAAAGAGTTGTGCATGCACAACATGAAGTTATTGTGGGAATCAAATTTCTTTGTTCAAAATAATTGTTCCATCCCCCATTACCACAACTACCATTTTATTTTTAACGTTTTAATTCAGAATAGGCATATAGGGCACATTTTAATTCAAAACATCAAATGCAGCTGGAAACAAATGCAGAATACATAAAACATATTCTAATAAACTCTTGTTATTGGAAGAGATATTATACATCATATTAAACAAGATAACCTTCTTATTCAAATGAAACCAGGCATTTAACATCCATAAACATGATCACAAATCAAATAATAATTTGATATTATATTTGATTTGATATATAATCCATATATATATCATTTTACTTTCGTTTTATTCAAATCTAGATGCCATATCCCAATATCAGCTTGTTTTAACAAGCGTATATTTGAACAGTGTATTGTTTATTTGTAATTATGGCTGAATCACATTATATTGGACTGAAGACATGTTAAAGATTGATTTTCACCACAGAATCAGCCCTTTAAAAAGCACCTTCAGTGTTTGTGTAGTTTTATTTATTAATTTATGTCTGCACATACATATTTAAATAAAAATGATGATGACTTATTAAACATCAAGTAGAAATGTTCTCTTAAATCTGTCAAATCAAAAAGTTCAAATTCGTTTTAAGTCTCTATTGACTCTATTGAATATTTATCCTGAACCAAATCTGTAAAGAACGAGAGGTGTGATAATGTTGGCTTTGTGTGACGATGTGAAAGCACCCGAGCCAGACGCAAGAGGCTAAACCAGCCACCGTTTCCGCAAGCTCTCCAATTTTGTTTAAAGAAAAAACTCAATTATTTACACTCCAGAAAGCCAAAGGTCAGGCAAGAGAGGTAGGAGAATGAGCACCTTGCGTCTGCTGCGTGCTCCAAGGTGGAGAATGTGACATGGGTGATTTTTGCCATACACCCTTTTGGTGTTAAATGAGATCTGACCTGGGCAAGGGTTCACTATTAGCTGCAGAATCAGATATGCAACTGAAAGCACACACAGACCTTGGTTGTTTCTATTTTATATTAATAACTTTTGAGGCTTTTTTGTTGTTGTTGTTGTTGTTATCCAGCATTTATGTAATTGAAGTGAAATACCACTGATCAATAAATATCAGATCTCTCAGACAGAATCAAATACTTCCAAAAACAGATGCCTGTCTCCTTCTAAGAACTTCAAAACTCATCTGAAACAGAACGCCTGTCAGTGCTCTGATAATTATTTAGATATGCCGCATACTTGTGGCTGAAATGCTCCCTTTTAAACGCTCCACTTTAAACTGACCAAAATTGAGCGAAGAATAATCCCTGTCAGTTGTAGTGGTCTGCCTCACATCAGGCTGGAAAAGCTTTAATACGACTGCGCCACATTCATTTCTGTAACATAAACGAACTCGATTCATTCTCCCATAGCCTAAAAGTGCAACTTAGCTGAATTTAACTGAGGCATTACAGCCGGCGGGCATGTGACCACATAATTTCTCCCCAAAATGCCCCACACTTCCTCTCTGTGTTATCATTATGCCTCTCAATTGGACACTTGAAAGCCTCGGCCATTCTGAGGCCGAAGCGCTGAACTCTGGAACTGTTTGCACTGATTGGGCTTTTTCCAAATGAGGCCATGGTCTATATCAGGCCCGTTTGACGACATAACAAGCCTGTTAATATTGGAAGGAAATGCTGGGGGTCACAGAGCTCACAGCCGTTTGACCTTCAGGGTTCAGAGGGCAGAGAACCAAGGGGTGGCACATGGCAGAAAGAGAGCCCTAATGATTTAGATATCTGCTACACACATCTGGCCTGACAGAGTCTAGCGTCTGTCTGCTAAATAATAAACCAACTTTGTGGAGAGCGGGGCCAATTTTAAAGTGCATTTGAATCGGCATCACCAAAATGATGCATAATGAAAGAGAGTTGACCACCATCGGTGTGTGTGGTACAATGACGATTCATATTCGTTCTGTTTAAAGGCCTATAGTTGGTATAGAGTAGGTGGTGGAGGGAATGTCAAATATTATGGAAGATTATAGTCTTTTGGACACGTTTGTTTATTTGCCTTGTGCTCAAAGAAGTCTTGCACTTCAGAGTTAAGGAGGGAGCTCAGCCTTTGTGGCTTCTGACAATGAGGGCTGTCATAGAAGCCTCTCTCTTCAGCTGGATTAAGTGAGCATTTGCTAAAGGTCGGCTGAAAACGGCCCTTCTTACTTGTCAATGCATGGAGTGGTGCTCAGTTTCGTCTAAATAATTTTGTGCATATGACTCTTACAAAACTTTGTCCTTGGAAAACACTTTCAAAAGCAATTTCCGTCTTGTACTACTGCATGTAAACAGAGTAATTGTATTTGGGAAACTCCCAGCGCCAGCTGAACACAATCCTTGCACAACGTTTTTTTTTGGGGGTTTCTATGCGAGGCAGAATGGGATTACAGTTTTAATTTCATGTATGATTATGATATCAAAAATTATAAGCAGAATATATGTATTATTAGATCTGGGGACAGACGGTTTAGTATCATTGCGTTAAAAATATAAATATGATACTACAGACTTTTTTGATAAGTGGAAATGTACGATCCACTAAATACTAGTTTTTTTAATTAACTTGCGGGTCAAACCGTTGTTATTTAGGGACACTGACTCTACTCTTAAGTTACAGCCCAAGTGTTTCCTTATGGTCATTGGGGTTGCTTACATAGAAAATGGCTGGTTTCATATGTATGGTAAAAGACCAGATGTTTGCATTTGTGAGCCTCAACCCTAAATTTGTTGCATCTGGCGCTGGGCTTCTCTGTTTATGCCAAACTGAAAGGTTGCGATTATAGATGTTTATTCACGTCACAAGGATTTGATCACACTACAGTATGAAACACTTCACAGCCGCTCATGTGAATGGGGGTCACGGAGAGTTTAAAGACCTGATGGCAAAAGCTTTTTGGCTAATGGAGGCATAGATATGCCCATTCATAAAGTTCTGGCGCAAAGTCTGCAACATTTTCAACTTTTTATTTTTTCAAGTATCTTTTGCAGGTGGAATATTCCACTCTGTGAGACCCACTTATTTAATCAGTTCTAGTACCCACACTTATGACCTCATAGCTAGTCAAACATCTCAGTATGTCAGCTCATTTAGTTTGAACCTATCTGTGTCATTAGTGGTTATTGTACAGCAGGGGTCTCCAAGAGCAGGGTATACCTGTAACATATCGCATAAAACTGTTGCAATTTAACCCTGACCTATAAAACATGCATATAGCCCCCCCCATATTAATATATATATCATATATATATGTATATGAAAACAGTATCTTATTTTTACGAAGGTTGAATTATTAAACAGTAATATTGTGAAATATATTACAGTTAAAATTAAATATTGTAAAATATTTAAAAATTTAACTTATTCCTGTGATGGTAAAGCTGAATTTTCAGCATCATTACTCCAGTCTTCAATGTTACATGATCCTTCAGATATAATTCTAATATGCTGATTTGCTGCTCAAGAAACATTTCTTATTATTAACAACCTTGAAAACAGTTGGCTTAATATGGAAACAGTGATACAGTTTTTGAGGATTCTTTGATGAATAAAAAATGAGAAAGAACAATACTGTATTTATTCGAAATTAAAATCTTTACTGTCACTTTTGATCAATTTAATGCATCCTTGTTGAATATAAGTATTAATTTCTTTAAAAAAAATCTTACTGGCATATACTGTACTATACTCATAGACAAACAAACATAAAACAAAGTCGCTAAAATATTTCTTCAGGGGCATCACTGGGATCTTGCTCCCCTCTGCACAATCTTCTGGAACCATGAGGAATGTAACTTCTAAGACCCTACAGTGAGGCTGAAGACCACCAATACTCCACACAAAGACATGACTTACTCAAACATTCCAGTGCAATTAAAGCATCTTATGCATGGCACGTTTCACTGAACCACTGGGGGCTTGTTAATAAGACCACAGGGCTTTTACTGAAATCACAGTGAGAGGCGGGCAGTCCGTTCACATCTGTGACCGCTACGCCGCATATGATCACCATGAGATAAGCTCAAATATGACACTCAGCAGATCCCACCTGGACTCCCCTGACACTGCAATTATGAAACCACTTGCCCTCCTTAAAGGCACCTATAATTCATTCCTAATGGACCCAGAAATGATTTTAAGCCCAGTGACAGTGCTGTAAAACAGGTATAGGCCTAAAGGGAAAATGCGCCATAAAATAAAAGGACACAAAGAATAGGTTTGTAGATCTTGTCCTAAATAAGCATACAATATCATATAAATAAAATAACATCAAATAATTATTTGATTACCTGTACCGTTTCATCAGAACCATTAAAATATTAAACACAAATCATCCATATCCACTGCAAACTGACAAAGTGCCGATGAATTATTTTACATTTGTTTCTCAACGTAGCCAACATGCCTGTTCGGGTGTTTTTTTTCTCTGGGATTTTTTGGCGAGGGGAATGTCCTGCATTGCTTTAGCCATCTGCCGTCCACAAGCTGAACAATAACACACACACTCTGAGGACACCGGACAGATGTCTCTGTGGATGAAGAATATATTTTAAATGTAAGTACTGTCTTATTCATTTTTGCAAATCTATTTAACAGTACATTTGGAAATACTACCAGCCAAACATTTGAACACACTTCATGTTAAATTCATGTTTTCTATGATCTTAAAAAGTTTTCTAAAGGCTTACAGTATGCTTAAATAATTTAAGTTAGTTTTGTAAAAAAAAAAAAAAAAAAAATTAAAGAAATAATTAAAATATAAATGTGAATTTATTTAGAAGTAAATTTGTACTTATTTTTATTTTTTCAAGTTGGACCAGATACTGAAGAAAAAAAATCTGTAATCTATGAAAACGTTCATATTTTGGTTAATTTAATACTATTCTAAAATGTGTATAGTAGTAGTAGTAATAAAATAGATAAACACATACATACATACATAAACAATAATTAACAAGTAGGTGTGTTCAAATTTTTGACTGTTAATGTAAGATTTCATTAAATTACATGGTAAATAAATCAGTTTATTTATTAATTGGCTTAAACAGCATTAAAAGATATTTGTCCACAGAACCCATGAATGAAGATGTTAGGGTTCTTTGTTAATGTTCTCTATGAAATAATTTTTTAATGATATATTTAATTAAAGAGCTTAACCACCCGTCTTCTTCCAAATCAGTCATACTAAATCTTTTTGAAATGGCACTGCTTTTTCTGATGTTAACTAACTGCTAAAACAATGTTTGCTAAACACTGCTGTGCACAGACAAACAAACTGGTGGCAGGAACAAGTTAGGCCTGATATACGGGCCTCTTCTGCAATTCCTCTCAAGAGATAAACATCATTAATATGCTACAAAGTACTTAGGGGGGACATGGGTGCTACTTTGCTGGGGGGTTTGGTTTACCGTGAGGCAATGAGCTGTGGCGTTTTCTGCAGTGTGTGATACGTGGCAGATGTCGATGACAAAAATCGTCATTTTCATGTTGCGAGTGGAACCCTGCCACATACTCCAACAATAACAAATACCTACTCAAATATGGTTTTATCCTAAATTATTTGAAATGTATGTCATGCCGTTAAGATTTATTTGGGATTGTGTGTAACGTTGAAGACCAAAGGAAAGAAATAAAGGAAAAAGTAAACAAGAAAAAACGTGAAATTGGTTAAGGCCACATTTGTACAGTAATTGTTTGCTTATGGACAATTGTTTTTGAACTAGGTTAACATTTTTCTGTATTTCCTCTCCAAATGAACTCAAAAAACCCATCAATGACAAACCTTCTTCTTTTGTTTATGCAGCAATTATCGTACTGCACATTCTAGAGCATAAACTCACAGAAATTACTTTTATTTTGATCTGTAAAAATCCTAACTGATGTCATAAATTGAGCAGATGTACCTGTCAACCCTTTCCACTGAGAAGCAACAGACGTATTTTCTGGGATGTCTATCTCCACCTGGTGGCTCTCTGCATGTTCCCCTCCAATCCTCATAAACCGGAGCAAGAAGAAAGCAAAAGATGTTAAAATGAGAACAATTGGAAGCCACTAGGAAATAAAGGAAAAACAGAGAAAGGCAATTTACACATAGAGCTAAAGATATCAGGAGAGCAATATTATTCTACACACATCCTCTTATACATATGAACCGTGTTTCAAATAATAGTATATTTGAACTATACGACTAGAGTATTAACAGTGTTGACCTTGGCTTGGTTCATGTTAATGATTTGGCCGGAGCCGCGGGCTGGACTCACTGCTGTTTTGGCTTTAGCTGTGTATTAATGAACAAAAGCAAAAAGTGCAGCTTGGCTCCCAGTGGACAATGTGGTTCTAAATGGGGGGATTGTGTGCGAGTTGAGAGTTTCTCCAGGGCATCAGACCTGAATGGTACAGTAGCATGAGCCCATTTAAAAGTAATTATCACAGCATGTTCCGAGAGAACGTGTGTAACTCTGCCATTCCACATGAATGGTGGAAGAACATGTTACCAAAACTGACTTTTGTGTGCCGTTATGGCTTGGAAACAGACTTAAATACATAATGAGCGACTCACTGCATTTAGAAAAACAAATTATGCATGGGACAATAAAGCCTAATACAAAAGTTTAAAAATAAACAGCAAGAAAGAAAGACATTTGTAGAAACGCATGACAAAATGTTTCTTTGCAAGTCAGAAAAACAGTGCACTACTACAAAAGTATCATTCACTGCCATGAAACAGTGGATGCATTTAATTGTTTGAACATATAAAAATAAACCACAACCAAGCAACACACATTTTGTACAAATAAAAACCTGAAATAGTTCCATTGACAAAGATTCTGAGTGTTTCGATTCGGAAAGGTGGATACAAGATTTACTAACTAAAACACTGCAATTAAAGAGCACAGTAAACCTGGTTAAGAATGTACATACTCTATTACCAAAATAAAACTCATGGCATGATGGTATGGATCTTTAAAAAAAAGCTGCTTAATAATAATAATGTAACATTTCGTATTGATGAGCAGTTGCACTTGATTTGATAAACAATAAAGACGTGGTTTTGCGAAGACAAAAAAAAAAGGAACTACCGCCCAATGTTAATGATAGAAGTGTCCTAAGGGGCTCAGAGACTGATAAAATATTTAAAACAAAACCTCTTAAGAATTATACAAGTATAAAAGGCTACAAACATTAATAAATTACATCACTGACACAGAAAACACTTCACATGGTGCTAGTAAAATAACTTTAAAATCCATCAGGGGTATTTTAGCTCAAATGTCAGGCTGGTCGTAGAAACGTTTTTTTTGTTTTTTTTCTTCTCCCCCATCATAAATGAATAATAATACACATGGTTTTCTGCATGTAAGGCCATATGAGAATAAATGTTACACTGCTTATTTTGTTCTCCAGGCAACACCTTTTGTCTAATGTAACAGAATGAAATGAAAACAAAACAACGGTTAAAAAAGTTCAGCTATTGTGTATCTAACAACAATTTTAAAAGGTAATGATTATTTCTATATCTTTATATATATTTTTGTCTGTAATTAGCAAAAACTAGTAAAAATGTATAATGAAGTATTAAGGAAAAAAGGATACAAAAAGTAGTCATTTAAAAAGCTATATACAGGCTACATTCTACATACTGTACTGTGAAGCAAATGCATATTTCATTCTAGGGTAATTGGTGCTGCCTGTGAAACAAACAGAAGAGAGAAAGTATCCCCATGTAGTGAAATGTCATGGATGAGGCTTATCATCAGTGCTAGAGATCCCATTCATGTAGTGTTTCATTATTTTTGGCGAGTGTTTTGTATCATAAAATAGAACCGAAATAAGAGCTACATTGTCAAACTATAAAAAACAGTATGATATAAAACTGATTGTAGTATCAATGTCTAAATTAAAAACAACAAAAATATATAAATAACATTTTAAAAGATGTGCTAACAATTCAGCACAAGTTTAGTATGCCTTTTTTTTCATGTGATACACTGATTTGCTAGACCAACACGGGGAAAATTTAGTGAAAATGTGGTTTGTTATCGATATGCATGTTTAATGATTTGTCAAAATATACGCTGACAGTTTTCCCCCATAAAAAAACAAACAAATTCCTCCTGTATTTGTAGGGAAAAAAAAAAGAAATAAAATAAAAAAGCTGTCATTTTATAATAGCTGTTAATTACTAAAAATATGAGTTAATATTTGTGCTTCACTGAAGTTTTGTAAGTGCCTTCTGGCTTCAAACTACCTATTATATTAGGTAAATAAATATTATCTGTGATAGTGCTTAGCAAACAGAAAAGTACTTTTTCAGCTGTCCCGTGT
Organism: Sinocyclocheilus anshuiensis; assembly: GCF_001515605.1. Classification (NCBI taxonomy): domain Eukaryota; kingdom Metazoa; phylum Chordata; class Actinopteri; order Cypriniformes; family Cyprinidae; genus Sinocyclocheilus; species Sinocyclocheilus anshuiensis. The sequence continues at coordinate 938,357 of NW_015539889.1, read as the reverse complement.
AGGTAATGCGTATACAAAAGCTATTTTTCTTAAGAATTAAGGAAAGTAGATTCCAAATGAGGGAGTTTAAAATCACCCGCCAGTTGTGAAATTCGTCATGTCTTCAGTATACTTGTTAAAAAATAAAAAAAGACAATGATAAGCCACATCCAAAAAGCAGTAATGAATTTCTTGTTTGCAACCTACCACCAACCCATTCCCCTCCTCAAAACAATGCATGCAACTGGAATACATGCAAGGGATACTTTCTTTATCTTGGAATGACTGCTATGTACTGTATCTTAGAATATATTAGCAACCCCTGATAAACTGATAGCCGTAGTAAAACAAGACAAATTCTTCTTACAAAATATTAATAGCAGGTATTTTGTACATTTTTAATATCTGAAAATGATAAAGTAAAAGAAGAGGCAAAAACCTATCTGAGCTATGTTCTTCTTAGAAATTGAAAACTTGTGGGATCCTGTTCACGTTCCCGTCTGTTTCAGTCCTTATGCTCTCATCCCAGCTCATCGAGGGAGGGAGGGAGGGAGGGAGGGATCAGTCCTCGGGTCCATAAACATCAGGAGAAAGTCTCGCCCATTGCCCACGTTACAGCAGGAGCTTGCCGTTACGATGAATCTTTAAGATTTTCCCAAGTCTCTGTTTGGCCGTTGCCATTCCTTTCTTTAGCCGCTTGGCTGTGGGTGAGACAAAGCATAATGGTTAGCATATGCAACAACAACATTGCAACTCTATGATCACAGCAATACATTATTAAGCCACAGCTGTGTCAATAAATTATTAAAGATCCAGAAATTGCAACTCTCATATTGGCCAGTGCAACATAAACAAACCTTTAAACATGAATTAATACTCATCACAGAAGATCCGTATGTTTTGGCCAAAATCACCTTTGGAGTCCGTCGAGTTCCCACGTTCGACTTTTGCTGGCGGGACAGACAAGGTGTTCTGAGATGACGATGATGATGAAGGCCGTCTCTGGCTGAGGAAGACTCCGGGGGCCATGGGTTGCGAGCTGCCGGCGGTCTTGCTCGTTCCAGTGCTGTACTCATGGTCGCCCTGGTTGGTCTCAGAGTCCGGGGTGGGTTCTGGAGAGCTGCTGTCATGAGAGAGTTTCTGAGGCTCCTCTACAGCCACGGGCTTCTTTTTGGTACTCTTTTTCTTCTTCTTGATCTTCTGCTCCTCCTGTAGCAAGAACTAGTTAGCTAAATCAGCCTTACAGATGTTTCTTATAAAAATGGGAGCTATTAGAAATGATTCAGAATTTCTTGGTATTCATCTCTTTTACTTTAAATGACACTCGAGCTGCATGAACTCCACAAGTGTGTGTAAAACCTGATGATCATGTTCTCCAGCATGATTTGAAAATGATCCACAAACCATCTTGTGCTCAAAGGAGTTCACATGGTCAGTGCTACAAAGTTGTGACCTTAAATTGTGCAGGATGTTAAATATTTAACATCAAACAAGATTTTTACATCAAAATCATAATCTAATCTTTCAAAATCATACAACTATCTGTTCACGATGTGGTCTCAGGAATTTGGACCCCACTGTAAATGAATGGCATGCTGCAACGCAATGACTGAAAATGCAACATCCACAAAATTGTAATTAAATTAATTGTTTAACATTGTATTTACTATGGCTGTATGATTGGGGGAAAAATTGGCGCTGAACCTGGCGCTGAAAATTGGTGCTGAATACCACTACAACCTGAATGGATGCTCCCTCTAGCAGCTTATTTGGATTTACATAGCCATACATGTTTGGTAATATGCATTTACGTGATGAAGGCATAGCTAGCTAGCAAACTGTAGGCTGTAGTAACAGTCTAACTCCACAATTCAGTACTGCATAGTTAACAGTCTTTGTAACGCACTTTCAGCAATACATTTCTAACATTATGTGTTTTTAAACAATTCTCTGAATTGAATTTACACAGACTTTAATTAATTTGCATTTAAAAATAGAAATAGAAATGTTTTAACAGCCCTTTTTGCCTATATTTTCTGTCAATTCATGGGTACAGTTAAAATAAATGCAGACAATCTCTATACTGACAGATTAAATGCCCTGACAAATATCAGTTATTGTTGATATATAAACATTTCAGTTGCACTAAATGAACTGAAGAACATAAAGCTTTAACCTGATGAGACAATTTAGCTGCTGCAGCTGCCAATCCTGTCTCTATGGACGCCACACGTGCCCCCTCCCGAGCTGGTCTCTCCTGTCGTGGTACAGTGGGCCCAACTCGTGCTACAACAGTATGAATATAATCCCATGTGATTACATTTTTATAGTCAGATTCCCACCTGAAACTGTAGACTTTGCACTACCTGTTGGACTATATGGAGTGTCATCTGTATTTTTCCTTTTTTTGGATCTTGATTTGAAAATGGGGCTGTCCTCCTCAGATTCCAGAGATGGATAAACTGGAGGGGGGGGGGGG
>NW_015539889.1:910876-935590 GCF_001515605.1 Sinocyclocheilus anshuiensis | reverse complement strand
GGGGGGGGGGGGGGGGAGACATAATTATCATTTAACACCATATCAGCATCTAAGAAATATTCATGGTAAAATTAAGAGTAATAAATTCAAAATAGTCATAATAACAACAACACATGAATAAATTGTATACAACAATTTAACAATATTATCTTTATAAACAAAAATAAATTAAAATGCATGATTACAAAAAGCAAAAATTAGCTAATTGTACAGATGCCACCATTTTCATTCCTTTTGGAATGTCTTCTCATTTTGGAACGACATATGTATGGTTTAAAGTCGCTAAAGAAAGCAATGTAAATGTGCAATGTCGAAAAACATTAATTTTAAACACATAGCTTGTACATGAGAAACCACCCTGTTTTTGCACTCCATAAACTACAGTGCTAAGTATTTTCTCATTGGACAGGATGTTAGCGTGACACAGATGCACGGCAGCTGTTCTTTGCCTTGCCTCGGCCTGCATGCACCTAGCTTCTTTGAACTCAACTACTCAGGAACACGCAATTTCCAACAATTAAATTATCAAGACAAAGAAAAAAAATGTTTACAGAAAGGAGGAATGCTCATGTGTTTGATAAAACTCTCTCTTAGTGTGAGTCCAAACGGCAATGTGCGTGCTAGTAATGACTAATTAGGGTATCAGATCAAAAAGCATTTAAAACAACAGTTTAAAACTCATGCTAATGGATTATTAACAGGCTACTAATGGTCTTGCTGTTCTTGGAAGGGGTTCACAAAAGCTATAAAAGAGACCACTCAGAAAGGAGGGATTGAAAAGTTCTAGCCAAGAGTAAACACACCTGTCACTTTGCCATGAATGAGAACCCTTAAGTCAAAATCAAACTCTAATCAGAACGTTGATAGAGCAGATTTACACTGTTTGGCTTTGCTCTAAGGGCACCTGGGCAATTCCAAGTCATCATGAAACATCCTTGACAAATTGTCTCAGAGGAACTAATTGGTCTTGATAATAGTGCAAACAAGCTATCCAAGATGAAGGTACGAGAGAATTGCAATCTGTTCTCCAAATGGGTTCTTAAAGGGATAGTTCAGCCAAAAATTAAAATGTCATCATTTACTCACCCTCATGTCATTCCAAACCTGCATGACTTCATTTCTTCTAAATGTTGGGGTCCAAACAACATTACACCACTTAATTGTATGGACGACAAAAGCACTGAGACATTTTTCGACATATCTTTTGCGTTCCTCAGAAGAAAGAAAGTCAATTTTGCGTGAACTACCGCTTTAAGCACAGTAAAAGAATCCGTTTGAAGAACTTACCGTAGTCAGAATCCTTAAAGCAAGCGTCCAGGTGGTCCTGGTCATCATCGAACATGTCCAAACTATCCACGCTGCTGCTCTTTTGCGTCTTCTTGGGCAAGCGTTTGGCCGGACGCTTGCTGTTGCTCGACGTTGCTCCGGCCACGCTGCTCGGCTTCTTGCTGGCTGTGCTGCTGTGCGAGTTGTTCTTTGCTTGGCTATTGCTCCAGGACGTTTGCAGACAAGAGTCTGATGACTGCAGGTTAGCCATGGACAACATGCCCTGGATGGCCTCCTGTGTGCTGGGGGATGCAGGTGGCTGACTGTAAGTCCATCAATAAGAAATACACAACACACACGTACATTACTCTGAGTGTCAGTGGGAATGAGAAGCGATTCGAATTTTAGGTAGTGAGTCGGGTGATGGGAATCAACGAGGTTGGAGATGGACACTTAAAGGTGAAGTGTGTAATTTCTGCACAGCTAGTGTATCAGACAGATTTCCCAGACAAATAGACCCAAACAGCTTCCACTGGTTGGGTAGGTCAAGATGCTTTTACAACCCTCTACATTGCGAGTAAATCACTCGCATATGCGACTAAATCTTCACTCTGGGCGACTAAATGATGTCTAATATTAGCCAATTGCTAATAAATTCTCATATTTTACTCGCCAGTGTGTGAGTTGGAGGCTAAGTATAAGTTTAGCTCAGATATATTTTCACTCGCCGAACACTCTCTGACTGAGCGCATCAGAGTTTCACTCTCCGCCAAGCGATCTGTGCTGTTTTTCAGTTCATCTGAATGGATGTGCAGCGCACCTATATTTAACGTACCGTAAACTCTAGTGTGAAGGCGCACACGACTCGCCGTCGCTTTGTTTCACACGCACGCAGCGAGCTGCTTTGAACTGTTTTTGCACTGATACCAGACTTATCATTTATTTAATCATATCTTTTGGTTTGCGTCCATCAGGTTGTGCCCACCAAATAGAACAAACAAACATATATACATATATATATATATATATATATATATATTTATATTTATCAGTCTGGCGAGTAAACAAAAAAATGCACTAGCCAATGGTGATTCAATTGCCAAGGTGTTCATAGAGGGCTGTTTTATTTAAACTAAAAATCTCAATCAAGAAAACCAGTATTTCCAGGCCACATTATTCAACCACATGACTTGAGGCACTCATTTATGAATTCATTATCAAGTAAACATGTTTCCATTGTAGTTAATGTTCACGTCTTCAACCAATGAATAAATAAACGCAAATATGATTTATTTATGTGCATTATTAAATTTCTATTTGCATCTTGGTGTTTCCATCCAGCATTTTTTTTTTGCAATATCGAGTTTTGGTACTGTTAACTATAAAAAAATACAAGAACATTTAAATGAAAATTAGAACTGTTGCCTTGGCAACTAACTAAAATAAAATTAAGTAAAATAGTAAAAAAAAAAAAAAAAGGGTAATAAAATTATCAAAAGCACATAAAATTACAAAAACAAACTAAAATTGAAACGAATGCTGAAAAATATAAAAGCCAATTCAAAATATTAATAAATACTATAATAATAATATATAAATAATACTAGAATAACACTGGCGATATCCCAAAATCTGCAGAAAAACAGGATGGAAACTCATTGTTTGCAAATAGTTCACACATAGTCAACTGTGCATATTAAAAATAGTAAAATAACGTGAACATAATAATTGCTGTTAATAGTGTTCATCGTCTGTTTGATTACGTCTTTAATTGATTATTCCGTACATTTCTGCCATATGTACATGAACTGACAGTCACCACTGATAAGCTACTACTAAATATTGTAGAAACGTAATTTTCTGTAAAGTTGCTTTGCAATGATTTATATCGTGAAAAGCGTTATACAAATAAACTTGAATTGAATTGAATTAAAATAAAAAATACTATATAATATTGAAATATTATATATATTACAGTATAATAGTTTAATATTGAAAACATTACACAGATCACCTTTAAACCACCATAGAAATGTTTGATGTCATTTCCACTGCAGCTGAGGTATGGCATTGTTATCTGGACTTAAGGCAACCGTTTCGTTGGTAATTATATTTAATCAACTGAACATGTACAGCTAACAGGTGGGCCTGGCAAACTGACATGATAGTCAACTTAAGATTCAATGCAAGGTATCCCTTCATTATCTATAACGTCTCTACTTCCATTCAACCAAAACTGAAAGCACGAGCCAGAACTTACCTGTTCTCTAACAGTAACATCTGCTCAAGCAATAAACCACTCTCACTAATGCTTTTCTAACTTACCTGTCACTAAAACGTTCATTTCCCACCAATTTAATTTGCTCATCATATAAAGCTCTTCCTATACTGTAGATCTTTTCATGTCAGAAGAAGATTCTGCCGTGTGAACTGAGAAGGCTATTGTGTCCACATCTGCTTTTGAGCTTGAGGTAACCAGCAGAAAATACGGATTTAGCCTGTGCAGATTACCACCTATTAAGTGATTAACCAGTGAGGTGGAACAATGAGTCAAAAGCTTGTTTAATGTGGTCGCAACTGACTGGAGGCATTTCCTCCCCACAATCCTGCAGTCATATGTCAGGTTTAAAAGCACAAAAAACAATTTGAGAAATTAACATATTTTAGCCATGTTTTCGTTCTCATTTTGTGTTTGAGCTGATTTGCAGCTTTCAGCGCAGTGGAAATAGACCATCAAAAATGTGCCCAAAACAGCAAACAGTCAAATGAAGAGGAATGGCCTGAAGCTTTTGCTGTATTTGACAAATTAATAGTGCAGTGGGATTAAACAAATAATGCCAGCACGTGTAAACCGCTTATAAAGAACCGTGCAAACTATTACTTTCGCCATTGTTCGACAGATGAAGAAATGCCTGTGCTCGATGTGTTTACAGTGTGAAGTTTAAGAACTAACAGTTCAGCTAGAAATATGACGTGTTTCAGTTCTTTAAGGGTCAGGAACAGGCTTCATCATAAATTGTATGTTCCCTATGGCCCTCTGCCAAAGACAAAACATATCCATACTACATACTCCATCACAAACATACCACATGAATCATGAAAACGTATGAACTGAGGATGTGCAAAACTGACGAGTCGATGGATTGTCTAAATAACTAGTCGCTTTAGGAAGCCTTGTAACATTACACTACTTCAAGGTCATGTACATCAAATACTAGTCAAGATTTTTCACACAAGACACATTCTTGTGTTCAAAAACAGTTAGATGGAGCAAAATAATATGGAACCGAATGCGAGGTCTAAAGCCATGTATTTTTAAACAGTTTTAACTTGAAACAAACAGTTAGATGCAGTGCAAGGGCCAACGATGTACGTCTACATGTGTAATGCATTTAAAACATTTAAAAAACATAAGCTTGAATGCTAAATTGACAGATATTCAAGTCAACAAATATATGGGCTAAATATTTAAAACATTTTATTGCACAAAACTATTTAAGTCTACACAAAAACAGAAGGCTATGGATTATATTATGAAATGTAATTTTTCTAGAGGGATGAAATTTCTCGGAAACTATTTACGATGCCGATTGTCTCAGCATGCTAAAGTATACCATGCTAAAATTCACAGAAGTTGCACTCTTTAAAGTTCTGCTGTTAAAAATACTAAAGCAAAACTAAAATAACAATAAAGTAAATATCCTATTAAGCCTTATTAATAAACTAGGCTAAGCCAAGCCTTTCATACGCATATGGAAAACAGTCATATGTGTACCTGTTGTTGCTGTAGTCAATGCCGCCCACTTGTTTGCTGGCCTGTAGAAGATCCAGAATCCCAGCTGAACTGCCCCCTTTATTCTTAGAGACCTTGGAGTTACGACCTTTGACCTCCGTCTTGGCCTCTGTGTCTATGTGGAGCGATTCCTCATCTGATGAATCTGGACTCTGAAATAACAACAGTATAAACATACACTCTATTTCACAGGATGTGCACAATTTAAAGTATCAACGCATACATAAGAAGCTGGTAAATGCTTTGCTTTAGCAAAATACATTCTAATATACCCTGACCTAAATGCATATGATTTTTCTTAGGTTTGTGTTTTTTTTATTGGTATATCCTGTAACCCCTCACATAGTTTGCCTGTGGGCCTCTGTCGTGATTAACTTTCTCACTCTCATTTGATTCAGTTCACAGCTATTTCCTTCATCAGTTTTGAGGTGATATTTGGCTCCGACTTGCAGCTTGCTCTTTGATTTGCGCCGTATGTTGGTTTAAGTTGGAACATTGTGGGTGAATTACTGCAAGCCGAGAACATCAGCGCTGCAATGTTTTAAATGCATCCAGAAGGAATTAATCAGCTACTTCATGAAATAAAGATTGGAGATTTGGAGTTTGTCCCAATTTCTTCCTGTTTACTGTCAATCAGCCTTTTAATGTTATTACCACTGTCTGATTAAAGAGAAATATTATGGATGTTCCGTTAAATAACACTGGACCGGGCCATTCAAATAGAGTTTATGCTCACCTTCATGTCCGACTGTTGTAGCTTTGGCTTTTTCGCTGGCTGAATGGGCTCTTTGATGTTTGATAAAACTGTAAATAACATCACATGTTCAGCATTATTCTCACATAGCATGAAACAAAAGATTTATTGTTAATCAGTTAAAAGACAAGTCTATATAGGTCCTTGCACACTGAGTCCGAAACTTTCGTATGCGGTTTTCCGTTTTTTACGTATTCGTCATCCTTTCCTATCAAAATGCTTGCTACGGAAAATCGAACCTGGTCCAAATTTTTTTATGACAGACGAAAGTTTCGGAGGCAGTGTGTAAACGTGAGGTCGCATTTATTTTTCAACGTGCGAAAATTTCGGATGAAAAATTCGGACTTTATCTCTTATAGGCAGGCCCATATAGAATCAGCAGTATCAGATTTAATCTCAATGACTGTCAATCACAATTTCTACATATGCATCACCCAGGGACCAAAATTAATTTTACTGTATGTGGTGACACGTGAAATATTCCTCACGTCTGTATATCTGTAATACAATGACCTGAGCTGTTTGCTACTAATGCAAGAAAAAGATTATTAGGACAAAATATTAATTAAAAACTATTATATATTTAATAAAATATTAAAATAATGGCCCACAAGAAACATTTAGGACCAGTACAATTTTACTAAATTCACTCGTCATTTGCAGATTTAATTTTGGACCCTTGCCCTACCCCTTGTGTGTTTGTTTATTAAAAAAAGTTGTCCTTTAAATACCAATAGGACCATAGTACTATCCACTCTGTTTAATACTAATTTCTGTAGACTGTCGCCCAAAATCGGTGTAAAAAATGCAACAGAAGTCTGCAGATTCCATCTGGGCCTGATTATATAGTCTATAATAATTTTTGCTCTTAAATTATGTTTTATTTAATCAGAAAATCACCCTGGCCCAGATCACATATCATGAAACCTTACATGAAAAGTCTCTCTTGACTGCGTTCTTTTTCCTCCTGATTGGGAATTCGTCGATCTTAAGCTCCCCTTCATCAGAGACATACTCATACTCGTCTCTCACAGGCTTGGGTTTTTCTTCCTTTATGTTCTGTATTGAGCCAAAAACACTCGAATTGGTCTGGGTCTTGAGCATCTTTGATCTGAGAAAGCCAGATGATAGAAAAGAACATTAGTTGGATTGTCAGAAGAGACAATCTGGTGCAAAGACACAGAATTGCTCAAAATTAGGGCTGTCAACTGAATTAACATATTTATAAATGCATTTACAAATTATTAGTTTATACATAAATGCATGACAAAAATATAATTTAGCAAAATTAACTGGTTAAATGATGCATGCCTGAATTAACTTCAATACAACTGCACTTACCCTAACAACTTCTTATTTGACAATGAAAATGCAAATTTATTGTCTTTATGGCTGAGTAGACTTTTGTCAAATTTGTGCTCTTCTTCCATTTTCAATAACGAATCGGGTTTGCTATTCTGAAAGATGAAAAGAAACACCAAACAACAATCATTGCACTGAAACTCTTCCCGTCTCACACATTTTCACAGGTCTTTGCTGTCAGCCGCATCCACTGTGATCAGACGTCAAAGACTGAAGCCACTGCGGCTGATGACCTTGAAGACTATCTAGCAGAGATTCCTCTCCATCTGCAAATGTTTGGCAAGTGGCAAAGGAGCACTCGGATCAGGAGACTTGGAGCAACTACAAACATTCCTGGGTTGTCTGGCATTGAATTTTTCCCCTTGAACGAAAGCCTCGTAATGCCTTCTGTTCACCAGAATTAAGCTCTTCCTACAAAAGCCATCCCATGTTATCCAACAATAATGACACAACACACTCATGTTTATAGCAGAAATGAAGGCATATGTAAATACTTAGCTGGCATGTCGGGGATATGACATAGCATTAAAGCATTAGGTAAACTCTGAGCCTGGGTAAAGGGTTCTGCTGATTTGATGAGCCCAGAACAGAGAGTGACTGAGCCGCAGAGTTATTTCTGCTGATTGCTTTGATCTGAAATGTGTAAATCACTTCTGGATGATCCCAAAGCCCTCTGTGCTACTTTTCAACTTGTCAGGGCTTGATATCATTTGCATGGATTTTCAAAGCTTCGTTCTAGCATTGTGTGCATTACACAAATTCTTTTGTTATTCATTACAGTCGTTTCCTTACATTGTAAACCTAACAAACGTACCTTATATTTCCATTTGGCCTCTGTCTTGTTCTTATTATGCTCTCGAATCATCTTAAACTTATCATCGTCATTCGGTTTACTCGTCTCCTTCTCCATAATACTCATCCCAGTCTTTACCAGCTGTGTAATGTGAGGGACAATACAAGTTGGATATTATAAATGGATAAAAGTGCATATGACAGTTCTAGAGCAGAGGAATATATTTACAATATATTCACAATGATTTTGCTAGTGCAGCATCATTACATATTGTTTATGTTCAACTTACTTAAAACTGTTACTGGAAGTTACAGTGACTGTAAAGACATTTCTAACATTAAAGAATTTCTAACAGAAAAGATTTCTGTTTCAAATAAATGCTTGCTTTTGAACTTTCTATTCATCAAAGAATCCTAAAAAATTTATCATAGTTTCCACAGAAATATTAAGCCGCACAACTGTTTTCAATTGATAATAGTAAGAAATGTTTCTTAAAATTAGAATGATTTCTGAAGGCTCATGTGACTTTAAAGTAATTGGAGTAATGACTGCTGGATCACAGAAATATAAAACTATAAAATACAGTTAAACAGACAATTAAATATAAAACAGTTATTTTAAATTGCAATAATATTTCACAATTTGACTGTTTTACTTAGATCAGAGTCTTCTTCAAAGAGTCTTCTTTCAAAAAATATTTAAAAATCTTTCTGACAAAACCTTTGAACAGTAGTTTTTTTTTAATCAGATTTTTACTGCATTTTACTTATTGCATTAAACATTTTGTTGGATGTTTGGTTGAAATTATGATTCCTCTGATTTAAAAAAAAAAAAATCCACCCTTTTAGGTCATAATTCCGAGTATGGGTCACCATACTTGGCCACGTCACTTCACTTTTTTCAAATACATAAATATATATTGAATATCATAAGGCTGAAAAACCTTTACTTTTTTGGGCTGGTCCATCTTGTTCAGGATGTCCCTTGCATGGGATTCAAGAGCTGCCAGACTTGAGGGCTTTTTCTCAGGTAAAATACTTTCTTTTGCTTTCTTCGCTTTCTTTTTGCCACCTTCTTTTATTTTGGGTTCCTTCGGTGGTTTGGGTGCCTTGGGCATTTTGGGTGGTTTGGGTGGCTTTGTGGCTTTCTTTCTGGCTGGCTTATCTCTTGGGGGGGTGGAGATGTGGGCAGGGGACATGGGTACTTCTGGTTCTGACGGAGCAGACGGGGGTTCCTCTGCCGGGGGCTTTGAGTTGCTGGGTTCACTCTTTATGGCTTTTGTTGCGTTCTGAGTCAAAGACATAGTGGAGAAGTTGTCAACCATTACTGATTCTGACAATAGCTGATTGAACATGTACAAAGACATTCTACGTAATAAAAATCAAGATAATTTCTGAGTAAATTAGAGCAAGTAAATTAGACAAGTCTCCAATGACTTTGCAACGTCTCACCTCTGAAATCCGAATCTCTTTGGCAAGATCTTTGATGAGCTGTGCTGGCTTCATGTTTTCAGGAAGCTCATCCTCATGTTCTAAAAGAGCCTTTGGAAAAAGACAAAAGCAAGAGTAACGGTCAAGTTAAATCATTTAAATAAGCAAAACTACAGAATATCAAAAATACTACAATTTGTAGCGAGATGTACCTGTTTTTTAGTCCATGATCTGAATGCTCCATTGACAATTTTGGCACCATGTACCAAGTAAGGTGGTGGCTGCTTGTTTGCTTTATGTAAACCTGCAAAATGTTCAAGAAATTTTGCATCAGAGTCCATTATTCCCATCTGGATCCAAACACTCATCTGGTGCCGTATTAGTAACATAAGACCCTCTCTAGAAAGGGCTGTTTTCTAAATAGGCAAATTGGTGAAAGGTCCAACTTTCCTTAAATCATTAGCAGCAATGCCCAAGACCGTGGTCGCCCTGTCAGAAATGCTCAGAGCATGAAACTCGCTAAAAGAAGCAGGGAAACATTACACCAGAAATAAAAATGCACTACATTTTCAACCGAACCTGTTCAATAACAAAGGCCATTCATATATCAAACTGATTACTTCAATCCAGTGGGGCCTAAAAACAGTCATGCGCCTTTTTGGAGATGATTACATTCAATGATCAATGATTACACTGGACTGGATACACGGCCACTACAGGAAAAATATTCCACACTGTATTTAAATTAATAACATGAACATAAAGTGAAAGCTGAAACAGTGAAATGAGAAGGGAAGCAATACAGCTGGCGGTGGCCCAGTCGGCCTGCTGCATGGGCCAGGGGCCAAGGACTTTTTTTCCCTCTACCTGAAGTCACACACGAGATTTGGACCCTTGAAAAGATGACCTTGAAAGCCAATTCCCCCATCTGAACATCAGATAGCTCAGAGACCCATTGCGGTCCTTTTTGTAATGTGCGCTCTACAGCAATCTGGCAAAATTAAGTAACGTGATGGGGTAAAATTGTGGAAATATAAACACACAGTCCAAGGCCAGATGAGGGAAGTTTAAACACCGGGTTGTAATGGAGCAAGTGATTCTGCCTTTTGAAGCTAATCATCTGTGAACTCCGCGATGCACCAATCTAATGACTGCAATACTATGCCAGCTATCAAGACCCTCCTCATCTGCTCAGCAGGCCCCTTCCAGGATCACGCACAAAGCAGGGGAGAAGGAAGCCATTTGAATCTACCTTACATTAGATCTTTTTATATCCAGTCCCAAAGTTCACTATTACGGATAAATCTTGTGCTGTGCAGGATGGAAAAGCAATTTTTGAAATCAAAACCTTTAAAGCCATTTTAGGGGAGTCACACATGGGAGTTTTGCTGTGAATGATTTAAGCATGCAATAACGTAAATGGATGCAGTGAAATTGACACTTTGTTCTTTTTTACTTGTGAGTTTTGTGGAATTACAAGACCTACAAACAAGCCAAATAAAAAACAGGGTTTTTATATTGACTTATTTATATTAATCACTCACCTTTAAACCGCTCCAGGTAGTATTTCCCCACATACCAACATGCTGTTTCGAAGTTTGGAAATGGAGTGAGGCTGGCAACTTTGAGTCTTTTTTCTACCTCATATGCTCTGAGTGGAGAAGCAAAGGGAGGATTACTGAAAAGTGTGCCTTGAGAGGAAATCGTGGTCTCACACATGTGAGAAAAGCACTTCAGAAGGCAAAAGCATATACTCTTGACTTCCCCTCTTTCTTTTCCTACAGAGGCTTGGAAGTGGCAAGAACTGAAGAGATAAGATTTGACGCTTGAGTGCTTCAATTGCATCACCGCCCACCAGTTGTCATTTTATAGCAAACTGCATGTAAGAACATTTAAAATGGCAATAGCCAAAAACTTTAGGCCTTTATAGTCCCACATAATAGTGACAGTAAGCATCAATATATATATATATATATATATAAAATACATAGCTTGTTTTACAGAAAAAAAAGGGCAGATCACTGACCTCATTTGCATCTCCAAGCTCAGACTGTGGACAAAATGCCCGGAGAAGGCTAAGCAGTCTACAGGAGTCAGTACTGCATTAATCCAACCTGCCATTAAATAAAAACAAGGTAATGTTGTTATCTTAGAGTCATTTAAAAGTCAAATCTAATTATCGGCACCCTGATATCTCACCTGATGGAATGAAAAGAGTTTGCCCTTGTTTCAGTGTGCACTTGTAACACTTGTCCACTTGATCAGCAAAAAACATCTCGCTGTGGTTGGAGGAGGACCTCCAGCGCTCGTACAGAGAAAGGTTGGCAGAAGTGGGCTTGATCAGAAAGAAGATTTTCTCTCCCTTTACAACACACAGGTGAAATACACAGTTCAACATAAACTATACAACAATATTGAACAGCAGAATGCAGTGATTGGTCAATCAAAATCAAGTATTTTCAGAGAACCATGTAATAAAATGTTCTTAAAATGTGCTCAATCTTATGTACTAAAATGACCGGTTAATTGTTAACTACAATACAAATTACTTTTTTTTTTTTTTTTACTTCACACCATATCAATAACTGAATAAGTTATTAATCAATAAATGATATACTTTAAAATAATTAAAAAATACAACACTTCTTTAAGTAAAACTATGGTAAGAGGTAAGATTTAAAAAAATAAATTTCAAAAATGAATACAAATTTTTAATACTTTTTTGTCTTAGTAATAAGGAGCATTGAGGTATAACATGCAGGAGTCACCTTAAGTACGTGATACCACACAGAGGCACCTCCGCACTCAATGTGGAAGTCTGTGTAGCTGTCTTTCACACAGATGAGACAGTATTTGGACACTTTGGGCTTCCCCAACAATGCATCATCAGGCCAGTAATTTTCAACCCAGGACAACGTCCGAACTATCTGCGGACTCTCAACAAAATTGGCCATTCTAGAGATATAAAAAGAAGAATAGTAAATTATTAATTTTACCCAACTCCAATAAATGTATGTTTCTAATGACACGCTAGGGTTGCTTGATTATGACAAAAATTCTTATAATGATTTTGGTCAATATTGTAATCACGATTATTTAACACGGTTATGAGTAAGTCATATGACCAAAACTTTATGTGAGTGATTAATTTGAAAATAGCAATATATATGAAATATACATTTTCTGTAAATAAGGTTGCTATGGCATCTACATTTTAGATACCAGCAAAAAAAAAGAAAACATGAAATTTCAATTGGTATTTGTATAGACTTCTGAAATTTTCACAACCCAATCGAACTTTGTATAGGACTGGTTACCTTGTGTCTGAAAACTCTAGGTTGATCACATTTAATACTTTCTTTCTGTTTGTGCTGTAGTAAAAATCAACAAACTCTTTTAACTTCATTTTGCTTTGTGTCTGTTTGGTTACATCGACAACATCCACAAGAACATCAGGTCCTTTGAACGAAAAAAGTAGAAATCAATTAGAACAACATAAACATATTGCACATACATTCTCATGAGGAAGATATATTTTAAAAAGTGGAACGCTGGTTTTATTTTATCTCCTAAACCACTTACCAACATAGTTTTCCACATCACTGACGTAGAACGTGGGTGCAGGCATAGCCATCCCCAGCCCATCTTTCTTCTGGATGAGAATTGGCTCATTGAATCCATTCTCCTCAAGGTAGTCCAACGTCAGCTGACTTCCAGACAGCTTGACCACCACATCTTCTGAACTGCAGTGGAAAAACACGCCGTCAGCTTGCTACCTACAGTCACCTACACAATCTCTCCAAGACATCATACTGGAATCTTTTTCACATGTCTGGTGGAAAAGTTCAGAGCCTGAGCAAAGCTGATCATGGGGCGCCATCTTCTGGACACTGAATGAACTGAAGGACTTGGACATTATCAGGAGCACTGGCCCTTTAGCTTGGCTGGGATGATCTTCACAAAAGTGCCTGAACACAGGTGTACTATACCTGGGGAATGTTCTGCTGCGCAGCTCTTTTATGAACACCTGACTGCCGTTTTGAACCGGTCTGACGTCTCCGCTTTGTCCCGTGTCATGCTTATTCCAGCTCTTTTTCTTTTTCACTGTTAAAATTGTAAACACATGAAACCATTGAAATAAAGATTGGACACGGTGAACAAAATATACTTCACTCTTTCATTGAAACCAGTTACTTAATAAAGCAAAAATAATAAAAACGTTTGCAAACTGCAGAAACAGGCATAAATGTATGAGTGTGTACAGAAGATAAGAAAATTTTAAACATTAACATAATGATTTGGTTAGTAACCAAATTTTAAAGTCATTTTAAAGTAAATTATTTTCATAAGTCTAAATTCAGTTGGAGGTCTTTAATGGGATAAGACTACTTTAGTCGTAAATCAGTATTATCACTTATATAAAGCTTGTTTTCATTTATTAAAGGGTTGGATTCATACTCCAAATAAAGACTTTCATCTTTTGATTTCACAAAAATATACTGAAAATGATTAAATTAATTAAAATAAAAATGTAATTGTACCCACACAAAGGGAGTAAATAAAAATACAGTAAAAACAGTAATACTGTAGAACATTATTTAATAAAACCGTTTTATATTTTAATATATTTTAAAATGTAATTTATTCTTGTGATGGCAAAGCTGAATTTTCAGCAGTCATTACTCCACTCTTCATTATGTCCTTCAGAAATAATATGCTGATTTGATGCTCAAAAGTAGTTTTCATTATTATCAGTTTTGAAAACTATTGTGCTGCTTAATATGCATTATGCATAATATGCATTAAATGCGTTATTTAATATGTAAAATAATATATAAATTATTACTTATATTGTACCAAGGTAAATTTTAATACCATGTTGAACTGAATTGAATCAACATTGAACTAACTGAATAGCGCTGAATAGTGAGATGATTGCCTTCTATAGAGCTGCTTATAGCTGAACTGAACACTTTTCATAATTGATGATTTTACAGTTGAACTGAACTAAATCAACACTGAGATGAATAATGACCCTATTGTCATTTTAGAGTTTCTTTACAGTAGAATTTGACTTTGTCTCATTTGATTTATTTTTCTGTTTATTACTGTGAAGCTGCTTTGGTATAAAGCGCTATATAAATAAAGGTGACTTAGTAAACGTCTAATTCAACCCCAATTAATTCACAGTATCAAGGAAAGATACTTACAGGTGGATTTGCCGTGGGTCTTTTCACAGTTAGGACAGTGATATATGTCAATATCTGGTGCTTCATCTTCATCTACTCCCACACAGCTGTAACATAACAAACACAGAGTATGCATGTATTTATTTCTAAAGATCCACACAATATTAAAACAAAACAGCAGCTATCAGCAATCAAGATCTGGTTCTAATAGAATCATTGTCCACTGACAGCCATTCAAAATCCACCGTGAATTCTAATGACATATTCTGAATGGGAATGTTAACAGATGGCTTTCTCCAAATATTATAGACCTTCTTTGTGTGGACAAGTCTCTCTCACATCTTCCCACTGTTATTTTCCTGGCCATGGCTGCCCCTTAGTGAGGCCCTAGTGGTCTGCTTTGTTTGGCAGGCTCAGGCCAAATGTCCTGAGATTTTGGCAGTCCAAGGCCCTGGGGAACCATCCTGGTCCATAATCCAGTCCTGCACAGTGGGGATGGTGCGTTTCCGATGATGCACAGTGTTCAGCTTATACGCCAAATATGGCGTTTAGTCTGATGGCCAACAAGATCAACCTTCTTCCAGCTGGCTTCAGTCTACCACATGCCTTCTGGCAAAAATACAGCCAAGATGTCATGAGACATTTTTAACAGTGGCTTTCTCTTCACCACTGTCCCATAAAGCTGCTGAAGCACCCAGGCAACAGTTGTTGTATCACAGTCTCTTCAGTTTGTAACTCCTTCAGAGTTGTGAGTGGTCACTTAGTGGCACTTGACTTCACACAAGTGATCTTCATTTAACTATTTGTGTCTTGTAAACCCAACTGAGTGCACTAGCGTGTCATATTAAAGGAACAGTCCACCCAACAATGACAATTCTGTCTTCATTTACTCACCCTCATGTTGTTCCAAACCTGTATGTTTTTCTTTCTTCTGTATAACACAAAAGAAGATATTGTGAAGAACTGAAATTTTTGGTTCTCATTTAACTCTAATGTAATGTTAAAAAATATAATGGAAGTCAATAACTGAAATATACCAACATTATTTAAAATATCTTATTTTGTGTTCCACAGAAGAAAAAAAATATGTTCATTTTAACGTTTAACCGGTTAACCGACCGTAAGAATTTTGACCAATTAATACAATCAGTTAAACGGTTTAAAGTCATTTAATTATTAATTTTTTCAGTAATTTATCAAAATATTTAAAAAGGTTTGCTGCATGGTTAAAATACGCTACGCGTATAAAAAAAATGTTTTTTAAGGGGGAAAAAACATGTCGCGTATAAGTCGCATTTTTTATTTCATTCAGAAATGCCTAATGCCGACGTGAAATGTTTACAAACATTATAATAAACACTGTAAACATAGTTAGGCTATTTTAGTTCCCCTCACTCCACAACAAAGCCTTTCAATTAACAGTATTTAGAAAAGAACAAGAATTAAAAATATAAGAAGCTATAGCAATATAAACGACAAGCCAAAACGAATTAGGGTAATTTAGGCTAAAACGAAACTGAACCCAACGTTGGGTCTCTCATTCCACACAAAATTAAATGTTTCCATATTCGCGATGTATTTGAATGGCAAATTATTATTTATTATGTACTTCACTCGCGTTCCAATATCCACGTAAAACAAAATGTTTTGCATAACATCACGGCGGTACTGTGATAACACTTAACGGCACAGATTTTACTACATTTTTTTTTCTACATAGTTTTTTTTTCCATATGTTTGACTGACTGTATTTTATTATGCACAGGCTGCACTGAAATGCTTAACTGTGTGCGCACATGCAGCGCCGGCGCAATCAATTGAATTCTAGGCTAAACTAGGCTACTCCTTTTAGTCCTAAAGATAATCGGAATTGTAAAAGGTTTGCCTTTATTTGCTTTGTGTACATTCACAATAAAAAGAAATCTTTGTGCTTTTGTAAAATAAGCCTAAAGAAAAATGCCGCTTTCTGCCGTCTGTTTCCTTTCGCGCAGCACAAAAATACTAGGCTACTTGTTGCACATGTAGCCTAGGCTACAACATGAGAGTGAGAAAGTGAAGACAGAATTTTGAATCTGCTTTACACTGACATTACGAGTTGTCTGCTGATCAGCAGCAAAAAAACAAAAACAAAACATTTAATCCACTGTGATTCAATGCTGTAAATGAACCAAACATGAAAAACCTCCAGGAAGCTGAATACTTTTTATAGGCATTATATGCATTTTTTGTCACCCCATCTGCAGTGCAAATGTTCTTCCTACGTTAATATAAACCTGATGTATCTATAGCACATTCCTGCCATTAGGAGGAGCTGTTCAGGGGTCATGAGCATATACTGAATAGGGAGTGTCCATTATGGCTCTCCTCCAGTGTGGTATAACTACTACATGCAGTCGTATGAATATCGCACATGCTGTCCACTCAGATGGTGGGTGGTGTCAGCACCCTTGAATCATAGCAAAAGTGAAAGGAGCCAAGTCTCACTGAGCCTCAGTACAACAAAGAGTGCATGTGGGTGTGAAGGGTCAAACCGCCCACTCGTGCATCAGGATTAGCAGTGAAATACACTCTTCGATGTTCTTCGTCTTTCCTCAGCTAATCCTTATCATGAGTATCTCTGCATGCTGCCATTAAGAGGCCACTCCCTTTTCGATTCAAAGGAGCAGTTTACCCAAAATTAAATATTGTAAGGTTATTTATTCACCATTATGTCATTCCAAACCCATTTGCCATTTTTTCTTACACATAACACAAAAGATGTTCTAAAGAATTTTCAAGTGCCAATAATTTATAGACCACAGTGATCAATATCCAAAAACATTATAGTACGTATGTGCTATATTATTTAGAAAAGAGCATGAAGATTCTCCTTTTATGTTCCATATATATAAATATATATATATGTGTGTGTGTGTGTGTGTGTGTATATATATATATATATATTTAAAAAATCACATGTACATATGTAACATGTTTTTGATAGTAGTTTCAATGTTTTGTATGTATATGTATGATACTGGAAGTGATAAAAATTAAATCATTAAATGTGAAAATTAAATTATTTAAAATGAAACAAAATACATTAAAAAGTAATATTTTGAAATATGATTACAATTTAAAATAACTGTTTTCTATTTTATATATAGTTTAAATTGACATTTACTCTGCTGAAAGCTGAATTTGCCATTTTTTTTACTGTCACAGAACACAAGTAGAATTTTTGAAGAAGGTTCATGCAACAATAATTTATAACAACCACAGTGGTCAAGATTCAACAAGGACCAAATGCATTATAAAATAATATGTATGTGCTATTTTACTTGTGAAGTACACTGTGAAGATTCTTCAAAAAAAAAAAAAAAATCTCTACAGAAAAAATAACAGTATTTAGGTTGGAACAACAGGAAGGTAATGAGAGAATTTAAAATTTTGTGTGAACGGTTCCTTTAAGACTGAACAGCTTTCTCTCTGTGAAATTACACTCAATACTACATGTCTTGTTGTGCTGGCACAATAGACCTTAAATCGTCAAACAACCGCCTGCAATGGATCCGCAGCAGAGCGCATGATAATGATGTTTATTTACGGGGCCATTTTGTTAAGTGTTGACAGTCCTAGGAGAAAGTCTCAAAACCTCTTTCCAGAAATAGTCGCATCTAAGAAAGCATCTTCTTAAAAGCAGCAACGATACCTTAAGTACCTCAATGCAGTCGTTGCACTCTACTTTGTACTCGAATGACAAGAATGTAACAAGATGACAACTAGTCTTTATAAACTCCTTGAGTAACTCACATCGGTCAAAGGCAAAATTCAAGAAAATTTCACTGAAAATAAAAAGGTACTAACTGGAAGACCATTCATCGCAATGAAACATGCAGGAGACAATGTAATCACACACTGTCATGACAGATTCAGACAAAAATACAAGCCAAATACAAAGAAAAAACTCCAATATTACAGTTTTGGTTATTTGCAGTACAAGAGATTCAATCAATACAACAACAACGCATTAAGGAATATACCATGATAGTATGGCAGCTCTAAATGATTCTCCATGTAAAGTTGTCCACAAGGCAAGTACAATTAGTGTATAGTATTATAACTTATTTAATAAACTTGCGCAATCTGCCAAAGCTGCTCTGTCACAGACTAGCTATTATCGTTAATGGGACAAATCTCATTTAGGATCTGATGCGCCTCTTGTAGCTGGCAATCTGCCCTGAGAAAGAAGGGAATGATGTCATTCATTACCACCTGAAGAGTCGCGAGCACACGCCCACAACCACAAACAGCAGCATGCGGTTAAGAGGTGTGTTTCAGACGGCAGTGTTAAAAAATGTCTTCATTTCAGTTTGCCAGCCAGTAAGTTTACAGAAATCATTATATCAACATGTTTACTCTTGATGAAAATATATGCTGATCATAAAAGAACCTTTTGGAATGGATTAAACATTTATGAAACATCTATAAATACTAGAACTGTTATATGATTAATTCAGGCAACGACAGGAAGTTGTAATAATAGTGTGGAAGTGGAACTACTTATTAATATCTTTGGTGATGATGCTCATTTGACATCAGATCAGTTCAAAAAAAAGATGTTTCTAAAAGTTATTTCTAAATGACTTAAGAGTATCTTTGCTTTAGGGTTACCTAACTTTTCCCATGGCTGCCAAGGGGTGAAAGGGAGGTAAAAAAGTGAGGTTACCGAGTTCACACACCCTTGAACATGCTGCGTAACCTTACAGGGTTCCCACACTTTTTGACCTATACATTTCTATTAATTTTCTTTTAGCTTTCCTGTAATTTGTGATAAGTATTCTTACAAACCATTTGGACTCAGTAAAAGAAAAGAATAAGATATCTTTATCCTGAAAAGAATAAGATATCTTTATGGCTTGTAAGCAAGTACTCTACATAATTTAAACCCATGCATTGAAATATAGCCATATTTAGCCAGTGAAATATAGCATAGAGCAAACTAGAAAAATGTATATTCACTATATTAATTCCTTTTTCTAGGCCTGGAAAACACAACTTTAACATTTCCTCAAAGTTCCAGGTTTTCCATGATTGTGGGAACCCTGATCCTAAGTTACTTACGGATGTTTTTCCTACCAATGGCCATTTGGAAGTCACTTTGATCTAAAGAACTGACAATTCAAAAACTATTAGCCAGACCTAAATAAAATAAATAAATAAAATAGCTTATCAGTCGAATCCTGTGCAATGGATTTAAATGCAGTCAAACGTGTTAAATGGAGCTGAGTGTCCTACACTCTTATCAGTAGCTGAAAGCATCATCAAATTAACCAAATATTTAATAAACAAACATGCAAAGGGTGGGGAATGTGTATAATTGTGAGTAACAGGCATCCCAGTTCCATGAAAATCTGCTGAGCTTTCTGTGCATTTCTACAGTCACAGATTCTCATGTCTATCCAGTACTGAACATCAGTGTGCAATTTTTAAGACAAAAAATGTATATGATATATCTGCATGTACGAATGCTGCAATTGAAACTTTTCATGGATCCGTGCAGCAGTCAAAACTGTAACTTATTACAATGTATTTTTTGTTTCCATGATCTTTTTATAAGTGTGACCAGTTTAAATTCAAGATGTACGCAACATAAAGCTAATTCTTATAGCACATCACTATACAGAAAAATAAATGCTATAGATAACATTATTTATTTTAAAGCGGTGTGATTATTATCAGTGTTTTAAAGCTAGCAAGCATAAAAAGAACCAAACTAATGCCATTGGCAGAAATGGTACTAAATTCTAATATACTGCACACTAGGGATGCACCGATACCGATACTGGTATCAGTATCGGGCCCGATACTGGTCTCCTGTACTCGTTAAAATGCCCCGATACCAAACGCCGATACCACACAGCATGTGATAAGCGCCATATTCAAACAAAGATAAGGCATACATGACTTTCTGGCGAAAGTGAATCTAGCAGCCTGTGTGAAATGCGCTAGGCTGTACTATTCTGCATCAGTACAAATACCTGCACGCGTTGCGCGTGTTTTGCTTGCTTGAGTGTTTGTGCATTATATGAGTGGCTTTGGAATATAATTCGCAGCACGTTTCAGATGAAAAAACGCGACTTCTATTTCTGAAAATATCACAGTTAGGAGATTTATAACGAGTGGTTACCTGCATTGTTACAGCAAAGCGCGTGATTACAGTACTAAGCCGCTGCAATGGAGCAGCTCTAATGCTATTAAATTAAAGATGATGTACCATAGGGCAAAAAAAATGAACAGTGAAAGTAACAAAAACTTGTAAAATACATTTTAATGGGCATAATTAAGTGTGAAAATAACCGAAGGATATACAGTGAAACCAAAAATTATTCAGAGACCAGATATAATTTTTGATATTTTTTTACTAGTGGGTGTGAAACTGTGATAATGTCCAATATTTAAAAAATGTACAAATGCAATAAAAATATCGGTATCGGTACTCGGTATCGGCAAGTACCAAAAATAAAAGTGTCGGTATCGGGCGAGTACTGGAAAAAGTGGTATCGGTGCATCCCTACTGCACACAAATGTTGTACTGGTGAATGCTTATTTAAAAAAAAGAAAAAACTACTATCATGAACATTTGACTTCGATATTGCAATGTCAAAGTAACAGACCAACTAAAAGCCTAAAAATGTTATTTTTGCTATAAAACTGCTGTCATAAACGAATCATCAGTGTTAACATTAGCGTGTACACACTTTTAAGACATACTTAGTCATACCTGGCTTCTCCCTTCATCTGAGCTCAAACAGAGGTCACAGGTTTACAATCACCGAGGCCGGTAAAGCTCAGTCCCTCCAACAGCAACACACACATAAGTGTCTATTTAAACAATTCTTTACACATTTGAAATGCAAGTTAACCGCATATTCAGTCTGACAACGAGAATGAGAGCAGATTCTGTTTACAACGCGTTGTGCGTGTTTCACTCTTTTAGAGCGTTAAACGATAACAGGCGTCGTGTAGTTAGTTATATTCTTGCCTGGAACGGTGGAACTGTAACAATCACTCGGCTCATTAAAGGGTTGAAATTAAACGCGCGTAAATGTATCAGTCAGTGAACTGGAACTCGTTCTTTGTTTAAACTGAAGAAACAATGTTAAACCTGTTCTCGGACAAGTTTCGCTCAGAAAACAAAAAATCAGCGGGGGGAATTTAAGATGAAATCGAAAAATAACAGACTACAGATCGACTCCCATTATAGGATCGAGCTAAACTCGTTGGCTCCGACTAACATGCTGCTGTCAGTGATGCTTCACAGCACCTACGCGGCGAATAAATCTGAACTTACTGGTTTTGGTCATGATGAATACAGTGCATGATAATGGCGAATGACATACATGTTAAAAATGTGCAGAGCAGCTCTGAATCTGCAATGTCTGGCTCATCATATGCAGCCTATTATTCCTCCAGCAGACACCAGAAAGGAAATTACCAGTTTTTACACATTTCAAAGCACTGACATAGAAGCAAATCTCGACGAATAGGCCCACGGCGCATAAAGGAAGGTAAAATGTGTTAAAGAAAAGCCGTTCGTGTTCGCAGACACCCACGGCTCACTACTACGACAACGTCCAGTCTGAGACGCAACCAAAGCGTGCGATGCACGCAGATCGAGTCCACATCGTGGAAAATACATCGAAATGGCTTTACGATTAAGCAAATCTTTTTGTACTGTTCACAAATATGTCAACCGGGCAGGCTAAATATAACTCCGCCTTCTTCTTCAAGCGGCCCTCGCTCTTCAGAGTAATACAAAATGTGCGCACGCGAGCAAAACGCTTCCATCCAAATCCACACTTAAATAGTTGAACGAAATATTGCTGTTACCTGCCGTGAAACCAGTCTTTGCAGGCGTCGCATTCGATCATAAACTGGGTTACGTCGTAAGGTAATCTGCAGATGCAATAGACGGGTACAGTCGCCATGTTAGATCAATTCACAACAACAGCCGGAGAGATGGATGGGGGCAGCAGGAACCTCCCGTAACACAACTACAGCGATATGAAGAGCCGCGGAGCTGCTCCTACGTCCATTCGAACGTTCCCCCGATCAGACGTTACAATGTTACGATGTTAAAATGTTTCCCGCGCTGCATTGACGTGTGCATGCCCCCTGGTGACTATACAAGCGCTGAGACTTTCATAAAGCCCAAGAAAATGCATCCTTTCATTGTAATATTGTTACGTCAGTCTACAAGACGGGAAAAATCGCCTCGGTCATGCTGGTCCAGATGAATGGAGCTCATTAAAGGCTTCGGCTGCTTCTCCGGGTTTCCCGGGACGATAGAAAGACGAAAAACCACCGCCAGGGATCTCCAGCCAACCGTCGAACCAGCTGCAGCAGAGTCTATGACACGTTAATAAGGTCTCGTGCAGTTATAGAAGTGAGAGGATTAAAAGAACGGGTTCGTTTAAATTTTGACAAGCTGCTCATTTTTAACTATAGCTAGAAATACGGCATTGCGCAAACTAAAAGCAAGTAAGATGATTAGTTAAGTCCGCTGCAGTTGTAAAACGTAATGTTTTTTAATAGAAGAAAACGTAAGTCACAGGAAGAAATGTGGGGTTAATTAAAAACTAATACACAACACGCATATGATTTGTGAAAACATTCCACAGATACAGATTCCTTGCAAATGAATCAAAAGTCATACATATTTTTAAAAATGTACCATCAGAGCATGGTCGAAACAATTCAAGTTTCGTGCCAATACATCAAAGTATTATAAAATAAATAAAAAAATTAATTAAAAATCACAATCAAAATGACCGACTGGCAATATGACTGACCACCAAAGTTTGTCATTGCTACTTTGTATGACCAAAGGAAATTTAGTTAAAAAAAAACGCAGACCAGAGGCCAGTGTCTATGATCAAATCTAGTTAGCTGCATATTAAAATAAAATTGGGTCAGCTGTGTTCACACAGTTCAGTTACAACTTGAAACGTAAGTGCAATTTTTACCTATTGGTGGTACCCAGATGGTCTGAGATAGAGATTTGTTGTAGTGTTTAGACCTCGGCCTATCAGTGTGCTAAATGTCTTTTTTTTTTCTTTCTCAGGGCTGCTATAAAGTTAAACTCAGAAAAAGAGGAAGAAGAAACTAAGTTCTTGGTTTACAGAATACAAAATAGTTCAATAATTAGAAACAAATATTTTTGAAAAATATTTACTAAGGTTTATATTTATACAATGTTTTTACAGGTTTTGTAAAGGTAAATTTAAGACTCTAATACCAAGTAAATACAATTTCAGGGATAAATTGAATGGAACACAATACGTTAATATGATCTCTAAATGTAAATGTCTTGTATTAGCAATGCTTCAAAGTTTGAAAATACAACTTCCAACAAAATACAACTTTGCACCCAACCACTAGAATATGGAAATAACTTTTACTGTACCTTCTGATCACACTGCAAAAAAGTGATGTTCTTCCTGTATTTTGTTTGTCTTGTTTTCCAGTGCAAATGTCTAAAGCTTCTTAAATTAAATTCTTAAATCTTGTATGAGAAATTGATCAATAAAGTAAGTTTATGACTACAAGAACAACTACCTGCCAATGGGCTCAGAAAAATCCATTTAATTCAAAGGGAACACAAGTTTTCATACCCCACTGACAGAAGTATGTTCTTGTTTTAAACATAAGCTCATAATTTTTTTTTTTTCAATTCTCAAAAACAAGACATCAGATGTTTAATCTGTAAATGTATCTTGATTTAAAGGGGTCATATGATGCGATTTAAATTTTTCCTTTCTCTTTGGAGTGTTACAAGCTCTTGGTGCATAAAGAAGATCTGTAAAGTTGGATCGCCGGATCAGCTTTCACCGTGGACGAAGTGGAGTCCAGCCCGGGGTCGTCACATGTGGCTGCCGCAAGCCCTCCGGACGCTCCTTCGTCGAATCCACCAACCGCGCCGTTCTCAAGCTCACCGGCCTCCTCTCACTCAAGCCGGCCTCCGCTCACTCTAGGCCGCCGCCCCTCACTCTAGGCCGCCGTGTGTGACGCTGTGTTTCGTTGTGAAAGCAAAACTACTTTGTTTGGTCTTCCAAAAGAGGACAAGACTAGAAATCAGTGGTTAA
>NW_015539889.1:900594-910684 GCF_001515605.1 Sinocyclocheilus anshuiensis | reverse complement strand
GGCATAGAGGAGAAACAATAATGTACAGTATGTGGAAAATAATGTGTTTTTTGAACTTTAAACCGCATAAACACATTTCATTACACCAAATACACCAAATAATGTTCTTTTTAGCAACATCATATGACCCCTTTAATTACGTTAAGATATTTGAACTGGAAAAGAAAAAAAAAAAACAATAACTGTTTTGCATGAAAAAATTTAATGCCATGACTAAGAATTTATTTTGTGGCAGGGCAAATTAAGACTCTTTAAGGCCTTTTTTAGACACACAGAAACCCTGTTATCGAACATTGCGGTTTTCATGAAGCAAAAAGGTATTTTTCTAAAGAACATGACTTGACAGTTTATTCTCCAGCAGGGGGCTGGAAACATGTAGCACTGTAAAATCATGGAAAAAGGCAAGTGCAACTTGTAGTAGAAATATTAGATGACACGTCATCAACCCTTAAAAACACACATACACAAAGCAAATTATTCTAAAAGAATAAAGACTTTTATTAAGCATTGTAAGTTGCATTAAATTTCCTTCAAATACATCACACCACAATCCATCAACAATCACTCAAACCCAACAGTAGTTCATTCTTTTACAACCCATAAGTTAGGAAGAAACTCCGATCAACTTACATCAAGGTAACCTACTTAGACTTGCGGCAGGGGACTGAGAGGAATACACCATATTTCTGATCACTAATGTGCAATGAAAAGCTTCAGGATTAGATGGAGAAGTAATGATTCTCGTTTAGAAGCACGTTTATAAGTTCTGAAAACACTAAAGTAAACATCAAAATGATTACAAGTGTACTTGCTTAGGCAAACTCTCAAATGGGAGGGTCAAATATTTCGCAAAACTTGTTTCGAGCTAAGAAAAGGGGGGACAATTTAATATCAAAGCCTTTTTTTTTTTTCAAAGATAGTTTTTTCAGAGATGATCTGATAGTATGAATGCAGAAAACAGCAACAGAGAATAATAATGTATACAGTGATGAGTACACCAGGATTAACAAAATTTAAAGTGGCTAGATAATGTTGGAGTAAATACAACAGAGGTCAATAAATCACAAAAATAATAAACTTAAGGTTAGCGCAAATCAGTTACTGACTAACAGTTAACACCTTTTATAGGACTATTAATGATTATCACCCTTTTTAAATTTTGCAGATGGGCATAGTATTTGTAATGAAGAAGAAACAGGGCAACATGCATTATAACTACACACCATTTTGTTTGTTTGTTTTTTTTTGTTTTTTGTTTTCGTTTAATCGTGAGCCATGCAGTTTAGCTGAGACAGTTATACTAATGTGCTACGTTTGATTAAAGAAGCCACACTGATCGTTGATCTCTGATGCATGGCATTTTCTGACATGGAAAGAGACATTGTTTTTTTTTTTTTTCAAGATCTCAGATTTTTCTAACCATTTCTTGACATATTACCTATAATTGCTAATGTATGACATTGAAATCATCAGAACTTAAGATGCAGTAGTAATACTAGTTACTCAATGTCAAAACAATCGCACATTTGAAACAAGTAAACTCACAGTGATGAGAAATGCGTTCTTGGTTTTGTCTTTTTCAAATTGTGAGTTTTACGTTTTCAAAAAATAAAGAAGCATTTACTGTGACGATACAAACCCAGTTACAATGGCAAATATACTGTATATATGATACTTGAATCTCAACTTACTAAAACTAAAAGACTGGCAAATGAAAATCGGTATTTCGGTTTCTGCATTTCATCGAGAAAGTAAAATAATTTCATGTAACCAGTTTTGAAACACGTAATATCATTGACGAGGGAGAACACCGTCTTTCATCATTAAACTGGTAAGATTCTCTGTATGACTCGTATATCTACGTTTTACCTCATCATTACTTTGTGGTTTTAACTCACTGACATCGAAGAGGGATTTCAAAAATTCGTAAGTCCTCATTTATCGCTTTCGGAGAGGAAAAAATGTACACCAACTGTAGGCCTTCCATCCTTCCAGATATTCCTTAACACGTAACCTTCCATCAACCTTCACCCTCTCTATAAAAATAGGTTTACTCTTCTGTTTTTAAGACAGCTGCGCCCAGAGCTTCATCTCTGCGGCCCTCACCGTCTTCATTTAGTGCATTTAAATGCGGATTAGTATTGCACATTTTAGATTCGTTGCTAAAGGCACTTTCAGGTTGGTTTGTAGCTCTGCTTTCCCCTTCGTTCCCATTGAGCTGGTCTGCCTCTTTACCCTCCACCAAGCCATTCTCTGCGGCTGTGGACCCTTCTAAGGGCAGATGTGGTGTTTTGGTCTCCAACTTCGGCTTCTTTCTGTCTTTTAGCGCTTCATTGGTTGAGGCAGTATATGCAGGATTGCTCTGTTAAAATTAATTTTGTACCATTTTTTACTGTCAATGTCCATCAATCCAATCAAAAATTATGCCATCACTGATTTTTGAAAATAACTAAACACTGAATTTGAATAACTTCATATTATGACCCAGGACATGTGACCCCTGGAACTCTGGGAACCCTGGAAGTCTCTTATGCTCACCAAGGCTGCATTTATTTGATCAAAAATACAGTAATACCTGGTATGTTCCCTGACTCTTGAACCCTCTAGTGTGGTATTTGGTTCCTCGACCAAAGGTCCTTATAACAGGAGTAGAAATCACACCTCTTGGACGACTGTTCAAAGAAAAGCAATCATTTCAATTTAAAAAAAAAAAAACAGATAGCAAGTCAATTTAGAATCCAGTATGACCAAGTATTACTAACAGTAAAATATAAAATTATTTTAAGATTATAAACATGATATTAGAGGACAGACAATTGCAAACATTACATTGCGAGAATTTATCTATAAACAAGTTATCTAAAAAACTATTGAAAATGTATTGCTTACCCTCTGGTTGGTCCACCAACTGACACCACCTCAATGGGAAACGAGGCTCTTCCTCTTCCACGACAACTTCCAGCCCATTGACCCACCACTGTGCCTGCAATCTCAAGCTTACCACCCTGTGAGGGGATGGCTTGAAGTCCTACTTGAGAGGAATGAAATGAACAACATAACTTTAATAACTCTGAAGCAACTCCATCCTTAAAAGTCCAATCAAACAGATTCAGCTGCTTCAGCTAATTACATGTAAGAGTGCACTGTATTTTAAGTCAGATCTTTGCAAAGAATCGATTGACCAAGTTCACAAAACTACTCAGTGATTTGTTTCCCACTTTTACAACCTAGGAATAAACACGACTTACGTGGTATTATCATTTTTGTTGAAACATTTTCACAACTAAGCTACAAAATAATCAATTACTAATGAAGAACGGTTTGGTATATGCTGCTTATGTTTTCCAACCAGTCTAACAATCATTCTTACCAGGCATGCCCCTGCCTCTACCCTGCAGTGGGGGCAGAGGAGGTGGAGGGTAGAAGGTGCTGTTGGGAGGGTAGAAAGGCATCGCATGTGGAGGTGGAGGGGGGAATGCGAGCAGCTGGGGTGGCCGAGAGAAGTTCAGACCCTCCAGGATGCTCTGACGCATCTTCTCCACCTTGGCAACTAGTTCAGTCTGGAGATCACAAGAAGACGTGTAAATTTGAGCTTGGTTAGATTGCAAACCCAGATTTAAAAGTACAATTTCATCCTTATAAAAAAGTAATAACATTAATGTGAAACTAGCTATCAACCAATTCAACACTGTGGATTAATGGTTAACAGTTGAGTAAATATTACAGTATATATTGTGCAAGGCAATAAATTACAGTGAGCTACAGCACCATAAACGAAAGCGCACTAAAGACTGAAAGCTCAAAGTAGCATTTTGCCTCCAAAAACATCTTTGTTAAACATTTTAAAGTAGAAAAAAATATATATTTGTTATAGAAATATATATTAATGATTGTGGTGCATTGTTTTGGATTCTGTGTTTTATACAATTATATTTACAATGTAATATAAATGTATTTTATATACACACTACCGTTCAAAAGTATGGGGTCAAAAAGATTTAATGATTTTGAAAGAAGTCTTTTATGCTCACCAAGGCTGCATTTATTTGATCAAAAATACAATAAAAAACTAATATCGTCAAATAGCCTGTTACTTTTATTAAAAGCTTTTTTTCTATTTGAATATGTTATTAATTCCTGTGATATCGACGCTGAATTTTCAGCAGCTCCAGTTTTCAGTGTCACATGATCCTTCAGAAATCATTCTAACATGCTGAATTGGTGCTTAAGAAACATTTCTTATTTTTGTCAGTGTTGAAAACAGTTGTATTGCTTGATATTTTTGTGAAAACCGTGATACATGTTTTTCAGGATTCTAAAGTTCAAAAGAACAGCATTCACTTGAAATATATATTTTTTTAGAATTTATACATTTAAAAATTTTAAGTGTCCTTGCTGAATAACAGTATTAATTTCTTGACCTCAAACCTTTGAACAGTAGTAATATATACACATGATACAAATAAATTATTTTGCTTTTTTCCCTTAAAAGAGAACAAAATGTGTAAATATGTTACCAACAAAAAAGCACAAATTATTGACTTAGAATTACTAAATTTACTGACAGCCCTAGTTGAATTACTTCAGCAACCCAAGGTTGTTTATTTGTAGCCTCAGGTATCAATTTAGTATCAATAATGAAGTACTAGAGGCTGCTAGTGTACTGAAACCAAAATTGGTTTCAATCCCTCCCTAGCACACAGTTCTATCATCAATCTTTTCTGCTGTAGTACTTCAATCCGGTGTGTCAGTTTGAGGTCGGCGTTAAATCATTCTGTCAGTAATGGTTTTGAACCTCTTATGCATGTAAAAAACACAGTGGTGTTGTGCCGACTGTACCTGACCATCGCAGAGGTCAATGAGTGGGGCCTTGTCCCTGCTGGCCCGGATAAGTTTACTCTGTAGCAGCTTGCCATCAAAATACATCCACGGACAGCAGTGTTCCCAGGGAATAGGCTGCCCGCACACGTCATTGGCAAACAGCGCCATATCCACGCCGCTCATAAAAAGAGCAGCCAGCTGAACTCCGCGTGGATCCAGGTTATCAATCTGGAGGCGACAGATGCAGCGACAGTCAAACAAAGCTCTTAAGGTTAAATAAGCAGCTACATGTTAAACCACCCAGCAGATAACAACCCCCTCCCCCTCAGCCAAAGCACAAAGCAAGCATGAACAAATCATAGTCTATCCATACATGTAGACTAATGCACAAACCACCCCAGCATATTCTGTCAGCGAGAGCAACCAGCAATGGCAGCAGCGAAGCAAAAAGCGTGTACAGAACTGACATGGACATGGACAGCCACGACACAGCACAGCTAGTGTGGATGGTTCACATTTTTTATGAGCTCATAGCCATATTGACTAAAATGAGCAGGGAAAAAGTAGCTCAGCTAGGCAAGTAAACCATCTACACAAAAAGACCACATTCCTAGCACTCAAGTTGCTTAAATGCCATGTCTTTTCCTGCAAAGCCGACTATCAGATGAAAACATGCTTTTACAAAGCATTAAGGCCAATCAGCCAGGCAAGCGTTCTTACAAAATAAGAAGTCTCCAGAAAAATACCTAAAACCCTACTTTTTGAAACACAAGAGGCTTATTGCTTTAAATACTTTAACATATAAATACATCTTTACCAGGTTATTAAATAAACTGGAAAGAACTGTGGCCCATTCACACCAAATCTGAATGTAAAGCACCATATACAAGCTTTACAAATAATTTATCTATGAACTCCTTCACAGACTATTTATTTAATCATTTAAGTTCATTTTTAAATTAAATGAAAATCTTCAAAGGCTACAAACATTTTTTGTTTGTATACCAAAAACAAATCCTAAAACAAAAACTTAATACAAAAATTAAATAGTCATCATCATAATGAAAAATATTTGAATAAAAAATAGAAAACTATATATAAATATACAAAAAATAAAAAAAAATAGAAAACTATATATATATATATTTTAAAAATAGTTGTAGGGAAGAACATTTTTTACTTTCCTTCATTCATTTCATTTGCGCAAACAGCTCTGCATATTAACAACTGTTTGCAGATATCTTGAATTTTCGTGTTTCATGTTCATAACAAAATTTATTCAGGTATTCATTTTCACTTTTTAGAGAGTCTATGCAAATAATTTTGCGCGCAAATTTTTTTGTGAGTATTTTTGGTTCATGTAGTTAAGTCACATATGCCTTGATGTCAACGGGCCTTTAATGTGGGTTTGTGGGTATTCTCTGGACACTCCTCATGCATCATTCTCCACATAAATCACCTTCAGGTCCTGCAGCTGGTCAGGCTCATAAAGTTTGGGAGAAAGTGCTTGAGCTAGGAAAGCGTCAAGTTCGTTACGACGCAAAATTCTTACTCCTGGCCATTGTAACATAAACCTGAAGTAAAACACAAAGGAGTGAAATATTACAAAAAAAAACAAGAGCTGATACTGAAGGCCCTTTCTGCAAATAGATTAAACCATTTGTAATTGTAGGAAAGCATTTAACATAGCATTCCACAGTGTGTTTTATGTCTTTCCAAGATTTTAGAAGCTGTTTAGATTCTCACCGTAGCACGCAACACAGCACCATGAGAGGTGTGGGGACATTGGCAGGGTTCAGCATAGCTGGAGTGTCCGACCTCATGCAGGCCAAGAAAGCCCTCATCCTCCGGTTCTTGTCCTCCACTGCTTTGCCCAGCCAGAGTTTCTTCAGGTTTGGGCAGGTCCACTCCCGGAAGGGAAGAGCTTCAACTAGTTCAGGGGTGTGTGGAGATTTGCCTTTGTATGCAGCCCATTCTTTTATTATCACTGTTGGATCTATAAAGGCAGATCAAAAAAGCTTAACAGGGGAATTCGCCAAAGCAATTTAAAAACCATTCCCTTTTTAAAACATTGAGGGTAAATGAACAAAGTTGATATCTTAACACAGGGTTCCTCAAATCTTGCCCTGGAGGGAGTTTATCTCCAACCCTGTTCAAACTTACCTACCTGTGGTTTTCTAATGATCCTGAAGACATTGATTAGCTTGCTCAGGTGTGTTTGATTAGGGTTAGAGCTAAACTCTGCAGGAAAGTGGATCTCGTGGGCCAGATTTGAGGATCCCTGTCTTATGCCCGGTTCAGACTACACGATTTTAGGCCGATTTTGCCACGATTTGCTTGACGTAGGGTGTAGTGGGGATTCGTAAACGACAATGGGCGTCGGGACGCAAGATTCCATCGTTTCAGCACATGTAATGTGTCATAGTGGACGACGACCGATTCGCATCTGCGATGCTTCACGACATCACGACAGAAAGACTAGCAAGTTTAATTTTTTTTCCGTCGTCCACGACGAGTTCTGTCACATTGGTGCCGTTGACCAATAGCAGCACAGAAGCTCTTTCATACACAGGTTTCAAACATGGCAAAACGAAAGAGAGATGATGGTGCTGCTAGGTGGAATTATGAGATGGAGGAAAGGTTCGTTGAGCTGTGGCAACCGTACTCCTGCCTGTATGATGTGTCATCGAGGGACTACCACGACAGAACAAAGAAAGAAAAATGCTGGCGAACTATAGCGGAAGCGCTTCAGCAATGTTTACACTCTTGTTTTCGGAAGCCAGTCGCTAGTTCCACCTTCTCAATGACATCACGTGCGTCGTTAAAGACGGCACGCGATGAATGGTCGGGAAGCAACGTGTAGTCTGACATGTTTCTTGTCCACGCCACGACAAGATTTTAGGAGTCAAAATAGTGTAATCTGACACAGTGACTATCGTGACCGACAAAAATATCGTGTAGTCTGAACCCGGCATAACATGATTTATTAACATAAATCATTTTTGGGACATATCCAAATCTTCAGATTGGTGGATCATGGGTGGTGAAGTTTTTCCACTGTGAATTTGACAATTGACTGTTTTTGCCTAGTTGTGTAGTAATAGTATACAGTATATTGCTTAATTCTAGAGCTCATAGTAGATCTGCCTTGAAAGGTTCAGCGAAAATTTCTCTAATTAAATAAATAAAAGGAATGTTTACAGTACAAAATGTACAGTGTTTCCCTGTTCTATTTTCATATCTTGTATTCTAATTTCCAATGATGGGAAAAAAGAACATCAGCATTAACAGAACTAATGTTAGTTTTTGAATGATGCTAATTATTGAAGAATAACAAGCCTAGAATAACAAGCTAATGTCAACACTCAAGTGCACTCTCTGAATAATTAAATCAGCCATCAACAGGCCCCTGGAGAGAATTTAGGCATTAAGAGCAGGGTTGGGAACTGAGAACAGACTCTTACTTTGAGCCGATTCCAAGTATTTCAGAATACCTTTAACAATGCAGGAATATGCAAGAATCAAACAATAGTAACATTTATAAGATTCAAAACTCTTGTGCTTACAAAATTCAGAACAGTCTATATTGTGATA
This sequence comes from Sinocyclocheilus anshuiensis, assembly GCF_001515605.1. NCBI lineage: Eukaryota > Metazoa > Chordata > Actinopteri > Cypriniformes > Cyprinidae > Sinocyclocheilus > Sinocyclocheilus anshuiensis. The sequence goes on along the minus strand of NW_015539889.1, from coordinate 902,269 downwards.
ATACTAGTTAGGCTTTTTCACTGATTTAAACGCAGATTAATCCCAAGTGTGAGTTGTTATTTTTAGGGGAGAAGATAATTAATTTTTTTACGTCATATCTGCATTCATGGAAAAAAGCAATAAATTCATACATTTTGAAAAATGTATAAAATTAAACAATAATATTTTTTTTTTTTAAACTTCATTATGAGAATATAATAGTTCTCATAACATAATTATGAGAACTATACAAAATATTTTAGTTTAATACTGGACAAATTAAAAATTTGGACAACCTGTTACTGAAATAATAAATAATACCATTAGAGAAGATGACAAAACCATTGATTATGTGTCAATGCTTCATGTAGATAGACTTATTCTGAAATATTTTCAAAATGTTGTAAAATTGGTTAAGGTCTGACTCAAGAATATTAATTACATTAAACAGATGGCTCCAAGAAGGTTATGTAACAATGTCGTAATTCGTAAATCTGCCAAACTGCCAATTGCTTACCAAATTGCATTGGTACTTCAAAAACACAAAAACTGGTGGTTCCAAAGCATTTTTTATCAAAAACACATACAAATGTTTAGGTTTTCCTTATTAGTGATACTTATGATTGTTTAAAAAGTTTGACTGTTGCAATTTAGCTGATCAGTTCTGTAACTCACAATCAGGGAGGTGATTTCTCCTCATGGCGAGTCTCTCTGCCTTCTTTTTGGCCTCGGCCAGGCTGAAGAGCACCCCGTAAACATATTGACGGATTGGCCGGTACAGCTGCACTGCAGAGGGCAGGTCTTTATTTGCTTCATCCTCTATGGTGACAGATAACTTTATCTCACCCTGCAAAAAATAACCATCAAACACTGTCAACCATAACAGTTTAACAAGAAGTAGTTTCAAAGTTACAGCTGAGTTGCTAGTAACTAAAAGCTGACCTTGGTAAGAACATGGTAAATGTATGGGTACATGAGGCCCTTTTTGTGTCTGTGCTCAGTGACTCGTAACACCTCTGGTGCCACCACTGGTAAAGGAGGAGTGGTAATATCCATGTGATTTCTTGTTGGCATAGAAAGGAGGGATGGAATATGGGCATTGACCCCTACGTGACCTCTGCCCTCCAGGCCTTGGTTTACAGGGGAGGTCACAGAAGGATCAGACTGAAAGAGAAATCAAAGAATTCACTAAATGGATATAACATTATTGTATCAAGATTATCTATCAAAAGTTTTCTTTACCAAGCATATAATATTTTAACACACAGAGCTAAAAAGTAGACCTACTTTATTTTGGTCTCCATGGTCTCCTTCTGGGATGTTATCCATCTGGTTTCTCTGTTTGTCCCATCCCTTATGGTCACTTACATGGCTACATTTAAGAATGAAATGGATGCACCAATATTAAAATTCAGCCAGATACCAATAAGCCATATTTTCATATTCTGCCCAATAACCGATTAACAGCCAATAGTAAAATTCTATAGTATTTTGTCTGAATAAATTAAACTTAAACAGTAAAAATTAAAATTACAAATTTTTTAAATGCTACAAGTGAATTTAAGCATCACAACATTAAACATTACATTTTTACAGTGTTGAATTATTAGTGCTTTTTAAAGGCTATATATATATATATACAGTGGGTACGGAAAGTATTCAGACCCCCTTAAATTTTTCACTCTTTGTTATCTTG
>NW_015539889.1:899154-900464 GCF_001515605.1 Sinocyclocheilus anshuiensis | reverse complement strand
CCACTGTATATATATATATATATATATTTTATATATATATATATATATATAGGGGACTATTATAATTATTATTTATTTAAATCCCTTATGCTTACCCAGGCTGCATTTATTTAATCAAAAATACAGTAAAAAATTATATTGTCAAATATTATTACAATTTAAAACAATATTTGACACTTTCTATTCCTGTGATGGCAAACCTCGACAGTCAGCATCATTACTCCAGTCTTTGGTGTCACATGATCTTTCAGAAATCATTCTATTATGCTAATTTTGTGCTCAAGAAAGAATTCTTCTTATTATCAATATTGAAAATAGCTGTGCTGCTCAATATTTTTGTAAAAAGTTCAAACTATGATACGTTTTTCAGGATTGATAAATAGAAAGTCAAAAGTAGAGTATTTATTTGAAAAAGAACTCTGTTGTAACAAAGTAAATGTCTTTACTGTCACTTTTGATCAATTTAATATGTCCTATATATACATATATACATGCACATATTGTACATCCCTAATTAATATGAAAACAAAAAATGCATCAGATTTGAATGTTTATGTACGCAGAGACTGGTTAAGCAAAATGTATTTATGACATTGTAGAATATCTCAGTCAGTACAGCAAACAACACTTTCTATAGCAAAATCTATGGCTGTAAGCATTAAAACAATAACTCTACCCACAAAACTACCTATACCCTCAAAACCTAGGTTAAATTTATGATTAGAAGAAAGCTGTTTTCAAAAGTCGACATATCCCACATACATTCCCATACATGTTCTCGGTTACTCACTAGGCAGTGGAGCCCGTGTTTTCCTCATTCTCAGAGGACGAGGATGTGGACGAGGTGGTGAAGAAGGCTGGGTCTGTGTGGTTGGAGTTGCCGCCGTGAGCCGGGTTGATGGGGGACAACCTCTCGTAGAGTGGCGTGTGCTGCTTCTCATCATTAGGAATGTTGCTGTAGCTGTTCTGTTCTAGGAGCCCTTTACCTGACGGGTCTGCCTCATGGACAGGCTCGGCCAACGGAGGGCCGGAATAGCCATGCTGGACCTTGGAGAATGAACCGAAACATGTGTGTCAGTCTGATGGGTAAGCGTGAGTCATTGAGGATGGACCATAATGGTGGAATGGTGCTCACCCCAGGTTTGCCTGAAATGTTAAGCATCTGCGGTGCTGCTGGCAATCCCATCTGATTTGGTCTGACTGTGGGCCAAATGTAAAAAAAAACAGTCTGGTTCAATCTCTGGAGCAAAAACTGAAAAAATGTAGAGGAACTTGGAAAGAAAAACAGCCATTACCAGAAAAGATATATA
>NW_015539889.1:897944-899126 GCF_001515605.1 Sinocyclocheilus anshuiensis | reverse complement strand
TATATATATAAAGCCCTAACTGAGATTCTCATTATACCGCATGTCCACCCACCGTGGAAGCTGACCTTGATACATTCAAAATATGTGTAGGCACAGAGATGTAACGAGGTATATGAAACAGCTCATGTCCATACCATTCTAACAACCAGAACATTTAAAATAATTCAAAAAGTCAATCTGCCTGAATTCAAATAAGCACAATTATAGTTCTACAAGACAACCACTATAATTTGTCAAACATGCTCTCACTAACTGGAAGATGTCGAATTTAATTCTTCTCTCATCTGATCATCTTCAATTGACAGCCTTTTAATGAACCTGTTAAAAGTTTTCAGGCAAGCGGAGCTGAGGAGAGTTTTTCCAGACTAGCAGCTCTCTGTGCAAGAGTCTTTTATAAAAAAGCGCATTTGTATGCACAGGGCACAGCTGCCATTTCAAGTGCAAACAAGGTCCAGGGCAAATGGGAAAATTTCTCACATTACTGTGAGGGCTGAGACTGAGAGATGGTTGAGAAAGAGAGAGCGTGCCTCTAAAACCTAGCCTCAAACACAGACAGGAAAACACAACACCAGGCGAGCATTAGTAGACTTGCCCCACTCCAAGAATTTAACAAGCACAAACCAACAGGAACAGATGTCATTCTGTGAGAGAGGGAAAATCAAAGATATTGACAATCTTACCTAAATAGGGGGGGAAGTGAAGGGGCTTGCTGGCGGTGGCATAATACTCCACTGCTTTTTTGAAACGGACAACTTTGTCATCAGTTCGAGACTAGAATGCAAAGCCACAGAATTATCACATATTGTCTGTCCACAGCTCTTGATAGTTGATAGTTCCCCCAAAAATGAACAATTTGTCATCCTTTACTCACACCACTGTTGTTCTAAACCAATATAACTTTATTTTGTCGAACACAAAAGAAGAAAACAAAACACTGAATTTTTTATTTTTTGGTCCATACACTACAAGTCCATGTTGTCCAATTTGTTGTTTTGGACCCCATTGACTTTCATTGTATGGACAAAAAAGCTGAATAATTCTTCTTTTGTGTTCTGTACAATTTGGGGGAAAATCTAATTGTGATTTGTCTAATAAAAATAGTGACTGCAGTTTAAAATGTCTTTTTTTATGTTTTAAAGCTGCAGGTTTGCTTTGCTTGTTTGTAGACTTTTATTTTATATA
>NW_015539889.1:891490-897760 GCF_001515605.1 Sinocyclocheilus anshuiensis | reverse complement strand
TATATATATATATAAATACACACACATGCATGTATACATTTAAGAAAAATATGTTTTGTTTATCTGTAAAAATTTATATATAATTATATATGAATATGAATATAAATATATATATATACATACATGTAAATATTTTTTAAATATATACATGTTTGTGTATTTGTATATACATAATAAATATACACAGTTCCAGTTTGATAATTATAATAAGCCATACAGCGATGTTGTTTTTATTCCGATTAATTATGCAGCCCTACATGGGGTTGAGTAAATGATGACAATTTTCAGTGTTTGGGTAATCTATCCTGTTAAAGGTGCTCTGATGGTATGGTATGTTACCTGGGAGTGCTTGAATATGTCTTTTGCAATAGCTTCCAGGTCATGGATATCTTGAAGGTTGCGGACATAGTCTGCCACGGCTCTTATGACGACATCACATGGAGGAAGAACAAGTTGGTGGGCACGGACCTGCATCAGAGAAAACAACCCATCACACCCCCAGCAAAAGCTCCTTCTGCTTAAAATGTGATGGGCATCATAGGAGTACATATCTGACTGGGTACAATCCAATACATTTACAGACACGCACATATATATTAGGTTTATCAAGCTCAATTGACAATGGATATCATAAACGGCAAAAAAAAGAGCATTTTTATACAATAACAATCAAATGACTACCAACTATAGACACAAACACAGACATATGCAAAAATGAGCCGAGAGTGATGGTGACAAAAGAGTAAAGAAGCACGCACGGATGAGCAAGTCAGGTGTTAAAATCGAGTATAGCCCACTCTACTCTCTCACATTGAATCAATGAAGCCAACTGTCAAGCAACACCAACACCGAGACAAGATAACAGAAGGTTACGCATGAAGCCATTCCTCAGCTCAACTCTTTCCTTTATAATCGCAGTGCTTGATTTGTTTGGGCGAGATTCAATGACCGAGTATTTAAAACCAAAAGGGTACACGTTGAGGACAATGCTGAAGTGATTTTGCATGGTCCTGATAAGTTATTTGCCAGACCTCATTTCAACCTGGTTGTCAAGGAAACTGGTCACAGTAGCTTATGACTGAGGGAATCTAATGAGAACTGAAGTCTTATTTTTGCACCCTTTAAACATTTATTAGTCAATGTAGAAAACCTTGAAGTATCTGAATTGTTATACACATTTATTTCCATTATGTGACGCATTTACAAGTAAAACAGAATATTCAACTGGAATACCACAATGGAGCCAGACTAAATGCATGTTTGCGAAAACAGTTCTTAAATAGCTATTAGTTATTTAGTGCTGTGCTAGGTATAATAAACAAGCATACAAATATACAGGTGCATCTCAATAAATTAGAATGTCGTGGAATAAACTACTTCAGTCTGTGTGCATTGAATTTATTTAATACACGAGTTTCACAGTTTGAGTTGAATTACTGAAATAAATGAACTTTTCCACAACATTCTAATTTATTGAGATGCACCTGTATATGCAGAGACCAGGGCAAAATCAAGATTTTACCTTCAAGGATGCTAAAGGATGCTCAGGGCCAAGTAAACTCCAGTGAAAGGCAGCCAAGTCTTCATCAGGCAGTATGTGATTCCCTTCAAAAACAGCATTTAGTTATTTGATCATGAATTGCAGAAGTACTAACTTGTACACTTCATTATTGCAGCTGGAAAACATTTAACAGCCATGAAATTCAACAATTTGTGACATTATTGATAATATTTGAGCCATTCTTTCTACTGCATTAGTAAATAAAGACAGTCAAGAAAGTTTTGAGATATTCAAGGTGGGAAAATCAAACTTACAAAAACACTTAATAGTTTGCATAATATTGTAATAATTAATATATTACTAAGTAATTAGAATATTCGAATAAATTATAATTACCTTCAAATAATAAAATACAAATAAATATATTCAACAAAGTCAACGTAAATCAGTTCCCAAATGGTTTACATAATATTTTACATGCCTAATCTTATACAAAGTTTGGGGTCAGTTAGATGTATTAATGTTTTTGAAAGAGGTCTCTTATGCTCAACCAAGGCTGCATTTATTTGATCGATCCAAATTAATTAATTAATTAATTAAACAGTAATGTTGTGAAATATTGCAATTTAAAATGTCATTTTTTGTGTGATGGCAAAGCTGAATTTTCACATGATCCTTCAGAAATCATTCTAATATGTTGATTTGCTGTTCAAGAAACATTCCCTATTATTATTATTAATGTTGAAAACAGTTGCCTTGCTTAGTATTTTTGTGGAAACCATGATTTTTCTGGATTTGATGAGCACAAAGTTTAAAACAACAGCATTTATCTGAAATATAATTTTTTGTAAAATGATGTACATAACACTTCAATTTAGAACAACCTTGCTGAATAAAACTATTAAAAAAAAAAAAAAAACTTTACAAAAGAAAAATGTAAAGCGAGACTTGATTTTATCCACAGGAACTGATTGAATTGATTAAAATATTTGATGGATAAAATATTACAAAGAAAACCATTTTGTCTTTAGAAAAACATGCACAGCTGAATCCTTCACAATAGGGCTACACGATTAATCGAATGCGATTGTCATGCGCACTTGTCAGTAAAGCCGGTTCTGTGATTAATAGTAAATCTCCATCACATGTTTTCAGATGGAGCAGCATTTACTACACAGAGCTGTAGTTCACTGACAAGCTACGCAAAATCGCATTCATAATCGCAGACGATTTAATCGCGCGATTATGAAATCGAATAAATCGTTCTGCGATTATGAAAGCTGTTTGCATAGAGCGCCCTCTGGCCTTCGGATGGTGATTTACTAATGATCACAGAACCGTGCTTCACTGAAAGATACGCATGACAATCGCAGCTTCTGTCTAATCGCGATTTATTTTCAGTATTAATTTATTATCGATTAATTGTGCAGCCCTACTTCACAATATGACTAAGAACATGCATTAAGCAAATAGGACTAATGGCGATGTCATTTTGACTTGAAAACTGCCAGGCAATCCTACAAACCTACCTAAAAGTGAAGCAAAAATGACAAAACGATTTGGATTGAGATTAAGTTGCTTGGCAACTTCGTGCATCAGGTATTGGCTGGTGGTGAGGCTTTTGCCATTGCGGCTGAGTTTGAGAGCATGGGCACTGAAGTAGTACGGGATGTTGCACAGGGCATAATCAGAATCATAGGCAACCAGGCCATGGAACCCATTTTCCCTAAATAAGGCAATCACTTCCTGGTGATGATCCTCGATGGTCTGGACAACCTGAGTGAGGAAGCAAATTACAGAAAGGCTCATTAGAAGAACAAAAACAAATTTACATTGATGAGATTGACTATACTGCAGGGTTTCACAGATTTCCATGAAAGGATGTGAGGCACGATTAGTCTGGGAAATGTTATTTCTAATTGTATCATATAATGGTTTCTCTGTCAAATGCTTTAATCGATTAGCACTATTTGAATGAATCAGTGAACCATGATTCTTGGCTGTGATGTGAATTTTAAAACTATTTATTGAACAAGAGGATGTTCACTGGGCTTTAACTGATAGGAAACCAGGCTTGACTCGTAAACATATACATTTTTAAATCAATCATATTTCACATTTTCTGCCCCACATTTCGTAGCTTCTGTATTGACCCAATGTTTATGAGAACAGGAGATAAGAAAAAAAATCCTAGTAGCATAATAAACACTTATGCTGAAAGTCCTCTGAAAAATAAACTAAACGAATAAATGCAAATAAAAGCATTCATGGGCCAGAATCTCATAAGTCATGTCTCTCTGCTCAAAACAGGGCCCATAAACTTAGTCGCAGCCTGTATGGCTGCTAAATCTCAGCAGAAGTGACGCAGGGAGCATGCAGCCAATCACAGAACAGTGCTTACTATTCTTGTGCCACAACAGTGTGACACATCAGCCAATCACAGCAGAGAAGAGGTGGCGCTTCCTTTTGCCAGCACAGCCTACTACTACATGGTTTCATTTCAGCATTCATACATAAATGCATGTTTTTATTCTATTCTGGGATGTTTGTATTTGGTTGTTAATGCATAAGGTTATTAGTGTGTAGACATACATTGCACTTTTAATTATTGTTGATGATCCAGGTAAAAATATTAAAATAATAAATATTTTATACATGTTTTTGTTATCACTTATACAACAATTACTTCATGTAGTTTTTTTATATTGTCATTCATTTTTCACTTGTGCATCCTTTTCATTCAGTTAATTTTTTCCTCTGTAATATTGTTGAAAACTGTCTAAATACTGTATAATTAAAGGCGTAATATATATTTAATATGTATATATGAATAATAATAATATATAATAATAATAATACTAATACTAATACTACTACTAATAATAATATATTTATAAGCAGTGAACCAAAACCATACAATCTGATTATGGTTTTAAAATATTAGGTTTTCATTTTTTTTTTGAGTTGCATGCACTGTTAAAGGCATTAAAATGTAAAAAAAAAAAAAAAACCAGTCCTAGCACAGTTTTGGATTTGTTTCTAAACAAATTTCTAAAACACCATCTATTAAGCCAACATGACAGTAACGTCCTGTACAGCTGGCATCTCTATGTTCCCCAATTGCCTGTGGAAATAAGATCTGATCGGAACAGACCTGTTTTCCTCTGCACACCCACCCCAAATATTTATGTTCCAACAAGTTGTAATCCTGTGTAAAAAAAACAAAATCTTAAACCAGTCTGAGCTGATTTGCAGGACTGTACGTTGGTTTTAGAGAGGTATAGGGCAGTTTTCAGCCGGTCAATCAGAGAAAGTCAAACCAGCTGTCTGTGTATATGATTTAAGACCTACACTGGTTTTCATATGAATAATGCAGTTTCAATAACAGCCTAATTTGGTCTACTGGGCTGGTTTCAGATTGGTGGTTTTGGGAACTTTTCAGCTTGGCCAGGCTGTGAGACCAGCTTAAATCGGCTGCTGATCTTGTTTTGAACATCTTTGTATACATGCAAAATGCTACATAAAAACCAGTATAGGTCTTGATTCAAATCTGAAGAAAACAGTTGCACTAACAGCCTAGTTTGATAACCTAGCCTGGTTCAACGACTGATTTCAGAGTGGTTTGGTGAACTTTTCAACTTGTCTAGGCTGTGAGACCAGCTTAGACCAGCTAAGACCAGCAAGGCATCTTAGGCTGTTTTGGTTAAGCTAGATACACAACCAGAAAGCCGTCTAGGCCACCTGCTACCTGCCAACCTACTGTCTTCTAAGACGAGCACTTCACTTGATCTGGGTCTGGTTCTGCTAAGCTAATGGCAGCATATGTCAAAACACAACGAGTATCTGTCGCTACTCACCCCGATGTGGAACCTGAGGAGCGCCAGGCGGATGCAGTGGGCCATACACACCGGGGGCAGGAACCAGACCTTGGGCGGCGGGGTACCCTTGTTCTGGACGTGGCTGACGATCTGCTGGGCGGTCTGCCTCTCGTTCACCTGTCGCTTGACCCACTCGTGGAGACGGCCTTTCTCCAGGGCGCCATTGAAGCACACTAGCAGCTCGATGTTGCCGTTGAAACAGGCTTTGGCGAGGGCGGCGAGGTATCCGAGCATGTGGTTCCACTGGCCCCCGCTCACCCAGTCGGTGTAGAAGCCGCCGTAGAGCCGGTGCAGGCAGTTCTCGGCGTCCACTAGCAGCCGGAGCGGAATTTGAGGGGGTCTCTGCCGGCCGCCGCCAACCAGACTCCCCCGGGCGAGCTTCTGGAGCTCCACCGGCACCACGGCGTTGGGGCAATGCTTCTCAATGTATTCCTGAAAACCCTGGACACCCATGACTGTTGTTGTACAATATGATATCTACGGTTATTTCGGGTTGAATAAGAACGTAAAATTGTCTGGAGGAAATGGAGACAGAGAGAGAGTTGCAAGCAAGCAGCCTCTCCCGAATGCTGAAAACCGGATTGAAGAATATTGCGGCGGAGGTGGAAGTTGATCAATCGAAAATCAATCAAATCGGAGATGCATCTGTAGTTTTTGGTTCATGGCTGCTAGCCGCCATGTGCACCCTTATGGAGCCATGTCTGTGGTCTGGATGTGTCTGGTGTTGAGGGGAAAGAGAGGAGCGCAGAGACGCAGGGCACGTACAGTCACACTGGAGGAGGAGTCTGGAGTTTAGTGGGCGCGGTTCGCTTGGAGAACTGTTGCATGTTATGATACTCTCACTATTATAAAACGTCTCATAATGGCTGTTTAAAAAAAATAATAAATATA
>NW_015539889.1:889975-891311 GCF_001515605.1 Sinocyclocheilus anshuiensis | reverse complement strand
CACACACAAAAAACATTTTAAAGTTAGTAGTAAAACTTGTTATTAGTAAATGTTCTTAAAGTTAATAGCTTTTTTATACTTGGGGTCCATCTGTTGGTTGAGGGTCTGGTTGGGGTCCCTGGTTACAGCAAAACTAAATGGTTTTCTAGGTTCAATCGATAGAGGGCGCCAGCCCGTTATTTATATTGTACATTAGAAGCCAGACATTACTCATTAGAAGCAGACAGTTTTGCACATTCACAAGATTTGATCTAATTTGATCTTACACATCTAAGTAATTTGAACTCTTTTAATGTAAAACAGCTGGAGGAATTTAAAGACATAGTTCACACTAAAATTACAATTCTGTCATTTTCTCACCTTCATGTCACTCTAAATCTCTCTTTTTTTCTTCTGTGGAACATAAACTAATATATTTTGAGAAATGTCTTAGTGTTTCTTTTTCTCTCCATACAGTGAAAATCAGTGGTAACCAAAATGGTTTGGTTACCAACATTCTTTGAAATATCTTCTTTTGTGTTCCACAGAAGAAAGGAAGCTATAAACAGATAGCGTATCAGATAACAGATTATCAGATAACAGATAACGACATGATGGTGAGTGAATGATGATAGATTTTTCATCTTTGGATGCTATCGCATAAGACAGCTATTAAAATCACAACTAGGGCTGGACAATAATTCAATATCAATATGTATGGCGATATAATTTTTTTCAATAACGGTGATATGATTTTTAAACACATTTCCGATATTTCGATATACATTACCAGTTTCCCATACATTTATTTATTTGTGCCGTTTGACTTCGTTGAATAAACATGAGCACTGCACGTTTCAAAATCATAACACGGCGCGGGTGTTTTATATGAATGTATCTCTAAAGGGAATTGACTGTCTTCAGAAAAGTTTCGATGGCATTTTCATTTGATCTGATAAAGTAGCATTCATGAGCGGAGCTGCTTTGATTACAGCCATTACTGGACAAACCGCTAGTTCTATCACTCTAAAAGCGCCTCCTGCTGGCAGAGAATGAGTTTTCATTTTAAATAAGCCCGTCTCCAGCAACGTTTCCAGTTTTTGTTGTTGTTCAATTTTTTTGTTTTCTGCAGCGACTCGGAGCACTTTTCATACCCTTTTTTCTGGCTGAAGCACATTTGTTTCAATCTATAACAACAATCAGCCACCCTACATTACCAGTCAAAGGTTTTTGAACAGTAAGATTTTTAATGTTTTTTTTTTTTTTTGTAAGAATTCTCTTCTGCTCACCAAGGCTGCATTTAAAGTAGATCAAAAACAGTAAAATGTTGAAATATTTTTACTATTTAAAATAACTG
>NW_015539889.1:871440-889138 GCF_001515605.1 Sinocyclocheilus anshuiensis | reverse complement strand
GAGAATGAGTTTTCATTTTAAATAAGCCCGTCTCCAGCAACATTTCCAGTTTTTGTTGTTGTTCAATTTTTTTGTTTTCTGCAGCGACTCGGAGCACTTTTCATACCCTTTTTTCTGGCTGAAGCACATTTGTTTCAATCTATAAGAATAATCAGCCTACACTACCAGTCAAAAGTTTTTGAACAGTAAGATTTTTAATGTTTTTTTTTTTTTTTAAGAATTCTCTTCTGCTCACCAAGGCTGCATTTATTTGATCCAAAGTACAGCAAAAACAGTAAAATGTTGAAATATTTTTACTATTTAAAATTGCTTTCTATTTGAATAGATTTTAAAATGTAATTTATTCCTGTGATCATACATAGGTACATTTTCAGCATCATTACTCCAGTCTTCAGTGTCACATGATCCTTCAGAAATCATTCTAATATGCTGATTTGCTGAATATCAATATTTAAAACAGTTGAGTACATTTTTTTTTCAGGATTCTTTGATGAATAGAAAGATCCAAAGATCAGCATTTATCTGAAATAAAAAGCTTTTGTAACATTATACACTATTCCATTCAGTATCATTTTTATTATTTTTTTGGGAAAGAAATGATAGAAATTAATACTTTTATTTAGCAAGGATGCTTAAAATTGATCAAAAGTGATGATAAAGGCATTTATAATGTTACAAAAGATTTCTATTTCAGATAAATAGTGTTCATATCGATATCGGAATTATATCGTATCGACCGAAAGTAAGAAATATATCGTGATATCAATTTTGGCCATATCGTCCAGCCCTAATCACAACATAGCCTATTAAACAGTCAGAAAAATGTTGGTAAATAACATTTTATTTGTGTCAAGAAGAAATATTTTCATAATTATATGTGGGGGAAAAACAGAATGCTACAATCTTAGAGTGTATGAAAAGACTGAAAACTAGAAAACTGACAAATTATACAAAAAAGTAACATCAATTGTATTGAGGAAATATTTACATTTTGCTCAAACACTGAATTTTCAATAATTGTACAAAAAAGAGACACATACTATAGTCATCTACATACATTTTGACTACTTATGACCAAAAATCTGTATACAGTGTCAGGCATTATAAAAGTGCAATTTTTGCTTAAGTCATTTAAAGTCTGAGGTTTGGCAGAGTGAGTACACAAAAAAGAATAAGGCGAATAGATGCACAAATCGTGTTTAAGACTGTTAACAGTTCACCCGAAAATTAACATTCTGTCATAACATGACAGAATTTTCATTTTTGGGTGAACTGTCACTTTAACATCTACACAGCAACAAGTATGTTTTCTGTGTTGTCTTTATGTGCTTACATGCACAATCATACAATGATATTGCTTAATAACCCAACAACATCTAAGTCCAAACAATGTTCTTTTATCGGGTAACATTTTTAAATGGTGAAAGCAAGACCTGATTGCAACACATTTTTAATATCTATATGTAAACACCTTTACCGATATTTGTACAAATACTTTTATTTTTGCATCAGCATACTGTTGTGCATGTAAAGACATCAATGCCATTATTTGAGGTTATAATTATAAGTTGTCCCTTTACTACCTTTAACACTGCCTCCTCATCCAGACTAACAAGTTGGGGGAAAAAAATCAGTGAAGCTTCTTTTAACGGTGGCTGGTTTAGTCTCACATACAAATCACACAAATTGAGATATTTCACATATACCACGTTGTCTTCACCAGCCCACTTCCACAAGATACACTGGACAAACAGATGGCAAAACTGCTGCTCAGACGTCCAGTGACATTCTGAAGTGTTGTGCCCTTTGAGCCAACTCTTTGGCAATGCCCTGCACCTCCTGGAGAGCCAGTTTGTCAGGGAAGTCCAAAGCTGCCTTCTTGGTCATCATGGCCAGTTGCTTGAGATGGGCACACAGCTGATTGCTCACAGACAACATTTCCTGGCTGGCCTCACGATTTTTAGCTTCACTACACAAAGTGTTCACGAGTCTTTGGCCCACCATAATGACCAGCTTGCTGTGGGAGATGAACTTTTCAGGTGGCTGGCCATCATTTAGGCTACTTATAAACACACTGATGGCCTTCTGAATAGCTCCAAAATACAGCCGGCAGTGGTCAGAGATGGAAGGCTTCATGGAGGTCTGGACTGGAGTGCAGGGGTTAACTGATAGTGATTTGGAAACCTTTTGAAGACACAGGAAGTAATAAATTGTTTTAGAAAGCTGAAACTTTTGAACACAATACTGTGAGCTGTACTGTCAGGGTCACACGTTTTTACCTGTTTTTTCAAGGTATCACCATTTCTCTTTGATTTAAGACTGCTTTTTGCTGGTTTTAGTTGTTCGTCAAACTCTGTCTTTGTCTGTTAAAAAGCAGTAAAGAATTAATACTGAATACTTAAGCAAGAGAACATCAAACTGATTAAAAGTGACAGAAAAGACATTTATAATGTTATAAAAGATTTATTTTTCAAATAACAATCGTACAAAATGTTTCTTGAGCAGCAAATCAGCATATTAGAATGATTTCCAAAGGATCATGTGACACTGAAGATTGGATGAAATGGCTGATGAAAATTTACATTTGCCATCACAGGAATAAATTATATTTTGAAATTAAGTTATTTTAAATTGTAATTGTAACTTTTACTGTTAATGGATCAAATAAATGCTTAAAAAGTTAAAAAGATTAACTTTGCTGTCATTAATACAAGTCAAATTAATAATTTAATATTACTATTACATGTAGTTTTTAGCAAATTTCAAAATGAATATCCATTTTTAATACTGTACATTATAATGTTGTGATGCTTAAATTTACTCATAATATTTACAATGATTAAAAAAAAATTTTTTTTCATTTTCTAAATTTATTATGATTTAATATTTAATTTATATTATAGTATACATTTATAATTTAACGTTTAATATCAACCATTTATCAGTTATAGGCCATAACATGAAAATAATTATGGTCTTATCAGCTTGAGGTGTTTTGCCTACCTGAAGTTGTACATAGTCACTTTCATCTATTCCTGAGTCTACCATTGGTTCACTTTTGCTCCTTTCAGATGTGCTTATATTCTCCACTATGTCTGGCTCCTTAGCCGGCACTCTGAAAAGAAGCTTTCCGTTTGCATTCAGGATGGATACCAGCCTCTTCACATCCTCTGGTACGGTTCGAGCCACCATAACAAAGCGCTCCAGGTGGTCAGGTGTCTGTGACTGATTGGCATCCTGAGCTAGTGTATCCAGCAGCCAGCCCAGATCTCGCAGAGTCCTTGCAGCCTCCTGAAGGATCAAGCCCGAGTCTTCAATGATGGAGATCTGCTTCAGCAGCCTGGTCTGCAGGTTAAAGTCTGTCAGCCGCTGTGCATTACCTCTGACATCCAAGGCGAAGTTCAAGAAACAGGTGACAGAGTCAGTCGCATCTTCGGTGGCCATGCGGATCTGATGGAGGTGCTGACTCAGATGCTCTTTGGTTCTCCATTGGCTGCTGACGAACAGCATAAGCTTGGGCACAGATTGGCACACCGCTTCTTGCAGCTCAAGCAACCTGTTGCTGACTTCCTCCTGTGAAAGTGTGACCTCACGCAAGGGCTCAGGTTCAGGAGAACTTAGCATTAAGGAGTCGCATGAGCTCCTGGAAGAACTGGAAGCAGTGGAGGAGGTGGACACTGTTGAGCTCCTCTGGTGGTCTTTGTTGACCCTTCTAATCGTCCCTTTCACAGGCTGCCTGGACGTTGTCCTGCCCCTCGAGGGCCAACGATGAAGTTGGTCATACATGGGTCCAGGTTTATCCCTGTACTCAATGGATTCATGGCTCATTTTAGAGTCCATTTCAGAAGGGCATTGCTGTCTGGGTAACACTACAGGGCTGTCTGTTTGTTTAAGGCATGGTGGGACATCATAGACGCATGTATTTGTTGAATTCCCAGTGTCTGTACAAGACTGCTCCACTGCTTTGCTCGGTTTGGGGATGTCATAGAGGGGCTGGATGGGAACGTGCTTCATTTCAGGCCAGCTGTGATTTGGCAAAGTGTCATAAAGTGGCTTGTTTGAATACATAGTTTTGGGTGGCATGGTGCCATAGTAACAAGTTTCACTTCCTTGTTTTTGGGGGAAAACAGGCACGTCATAAATCCATTCAGACTTACAGGGTTTTGGCTTGGTACTATAACAACATAGAGGCTTTTGAATATCGTCATTGATGAAGGGCACTGGGATGTCATAATTGGGGTCTTGGGAAGCCAGTGGGTGTATGGTGGCGACCTAAAAAAGAAGGAAATAAATTTCACTTAGAAATGGACTTAGAAATTTCACAAATTGATTCGATTCAGCTTTTGTATTGAATCGGTTATATCAGTAAAGATGTCTTCACAGTTTTAATGTGTTTGTTTGAGTTGCTGTACAGGCGTTACTATGCTTACTTTTTTCTTGGTTGAAGTGGCGCATCTCGCTCTTAGTATTTCATGTCTGTTATGAAAGTCGGTGCTTGACATCAATGATGTTTTCCTTTCCAAAGGCTTCGGTGTAGATGGCTTCAAAAGACAATTACACAATTTACGACGTTATCTTTGATCAGTATTATTTTGCAGAGTATTTCTTAAGGTGACATTCTACTCTTCTTAGTCTTTTGAATTAATAACCAAAAATGACAAGTGCAAGGGTTTTTAAACATTTCAATGCCAAAGACCCCCCCAAAATAAAACTAATTTTTTTTCATATATAAAGACCCAGAGAAAAAGAAAAAAAATGAAGTGTTATTTTGTAAATAAAACATTTTATTTTATTAATATTTCCAAAAACAAAAAAAATCCAGTTTTCACAATTTTCTCTATATTATTTATTTAATAATTTTCTATTTTTTAATGATATATGGATTTGTTTTTTATTTATTTATGCTGTATTTTTATACTGACCAAACAATCTCTGTCAATAAAAAGTAAAAATGTTTCTTATAACTGTTCAGATTTCAGACTTGATAATTTCTACACTTTTATTCTTCTTTTCACATCTTTTTTATTCAGTTTTTCTGCATGCCCTCTTACAGACCTCTAGGTATCCTTTGACCTCAACTGGAAACCCCAGGCTAGTGAACAACTCATAAAAATGCAAGAGGACTTACTGTGAACAAGGAGGGTTTTCTCACCAGGCTTGGGACATCATATATTTCCGTACCACCTCTGGCAGTTAAAGCCTGAAAAGCATAAAAATGTAAGTCTAGGCAAAAAGCTTAACTAAACAAGCAAAAATTTGAATACTCTATGTAAATGACAACACATGGCCCACTTCTTAGAGCCAGACAGGATCCTTTAAAGTGCTGTACACTTTACTGTGTGCCTGCCCAATTAACCCAGTTTTCTAATTGAAGCCATACTACACATAAGTTGCTAAGGCAATCGTCTCTCCCTGAAACAGGAGGGGAAATGGACAACATGTGAACCCAGCTACCTCACCTATTACACAGTAACTTGCACAGACACCTCTCTCTCTCTCTTTCTTTGTGTCTTTCTCTCTGTCCGTCTCTCTCTCTCTCTTTGTCCCTTTCTTTGGGGTCCCTAGCCATAGGCCATAGATCTTCTGGTTGCAGTTATTGGTGTCTGAATTCTGTCTTTGCTACTCTTTTACAAGCTCATAAAGCCCTTGTGCTACATACCTGTCCCAGCAGAGAAAGACCCCTGGTCCCCATCTGTGAACTCTTTGCCAGCAGGGGTTTCTGAGACATTGCTTGTTATTAGCCACTGTTCAACATATAGTCTACTAAATCATCTACACATTCAGTTCTCCCTTTTATATTTTGGAATGATTGGTTATTGGCATTTCATAGAATATTTAGTGGATTGTTTTATGATTAAGCAATATCACATTAGTAAGGGCCCAATAACCTTAGAGTCCACACCAATGGACAATAACGTAGTTTATTATAAGCGCTGTTTATATGTTGTCTGCCGCTTTAAATGCTTGAGCTCAAATGCCATTCAGTGTTTTTTTTTTTTTAAAGAATCAGTTGAGTCAATGATTTAGTGAATCACATGAATCAGTGTTTTGAAAAAAATCGATTGGATAAATGATTCAATTCAATGACTTGTTCATAAAGACAGTCACTAGTGAAGTGATAAAAAAAAGTGAAAAGTCCCACTCATGTTAGGCTGTGTATCAGCCCTTTTGGGAATCAAATTCAAGTACAGGAACTAGCTGTTACATAAAACCTAAATCTGACACACAGTAGGTATGTTTACAT
Organism: Sinocyclocheilus anshuiensis; assembly: GCF_001515605.1. Classification (NCBI taxonomy): domain Eukaryota; kingdom Metazoa; phylum Chordata; class Actinopteri; order Cypriniformes; family Cyprinidae; genus Sinocyclocheilus; species Sinocyclocheilus anshuiensis. Next base: position 882,894 of record NW_015539889.1, on the reverse strand, counting down.
GCATTACTTTCCATCAATCAGAATAAATCCAATCCGATTTCAGATTCCGAAAGTTCTGTTATATGAACTCTAACTGCAATCCAGTTTACATATTTGTTTAAAATGTATGTAAACATACACATCACAGAACTGTACATTATACTCAAGGTATTTTTGAATCTGATTAAGAAAATAGTCAGTTTCAGGCGTTTACATGCTTAATGTTTTCAAGTTGATCAGATTATTTCAGGTGTACACCACCAGTTTCAAGCCGAAAAATTAATTTGGATCGAACTCATGAAATAATGCACATGAAGGCATCTCAGTCTGACTGAGCCATCAATCTGATTATAAACAGATAATTTGGGTGCATATAAACGTAGCCACTGATGTGCTGTTGTTCCAGTGAGAGACTTACGTCACGAGGAGAACTGGTTCCATCTAGATCCTCTTGTGCCATGTGCTTATCTGGTGAAGGGACGGCTTGAAGGGGCACTTTATATATTGTACTCATTTCTTCATAAATCGGAATCACTGGTGGCATGATGGCTTTTGGAGTTTGATAGATGTTCTGACAACTACGATTGTTCAAGTAGTCCTTCTCTGTTCCTAAGTTCATACAAATGTTTTCAGCCTCTGCTGGGGAAAGCAGAGCCAGGCGGTTCGCTGGTGCCAGGCCCTGACGTCCACGAAGAGAACACTTCCACCAGCCGATGTTCCCCGCCACGTTTTTCTCTAGCACCATGATGATCTCACCCTTGCGAAAAGCCAGTTCATCTTCAGTTTCGGCTGTGTTGTCATAAAGAGCTCTGGCAAACAGCGTCTGAAGGAAACAGAAGACAGAAGATGTGAAAAAGTGGTCTCTTAAGACAACTACTGGTTAGAAGAAGACACGTAATTACAATGACACACAATGAAGGACCACCACAGATGGCAGTGGTGTCTTGGAATTGAACTTGAACAAACAATGGGCTTGTGTGACATGGATAATGGGCCTGTGCGTAACTAGGCACAACTTCGTAGCCCTGCTGAAAGAATGCCTGTGACCTTGTTCCCTATAGATATCCTCTGAGACTTTGTTCAGATAGGCAGTTTTTGTTTTTGTAGCCTGAACAGACTTTTCTTCTTTGTCTTATTGCAATATATTATATTGCTATTATCATGATATATACTCTGATAATATGGTTTTGTTCTGTATATATATATATATATATATATACAAACGTTTGGGGTCAAATTAATACTTTTATTCAGCAAGGACGCATTAAAATGGATCATAAGTGACACTAAAAATGTTAAAAGTTACAGAAGATCATCCACAAAAATATTTGTTTTCAATATTGATAATAATAAGAAATGTTTCTTGAGCACCCTATCAACATATTAGAATAATTTCTGAAGGATCATGTGACACTGAAGACTGGAATAATGATGCTGAACATTCAGCTTTGCATCACAGGAGTAAAATACATTTTAAAATATATTAAATTAGTAAACAGTTATTTTAAATCATAATAGTATTTCACAATATTACTGTTATTACTACATTTTTGATTAAATAAATGCATCCTCGGTGAAAAAAAAAACAAAATTAAAAAAATCATACTGACCCCAAGAATGTGTGCGTGTGTTTGTGTATGAATTAAAACTTGATTGACCAAAACAATGTTCAGAACCTGTTTAAATGCATTCCTTTTTGCGTATGTTTTCTTAATATTGAGTACGACCACTGAGAATGTGGATGTCCAAAGACAAGTGTATGGATGAGCAGCCTTCCTCTATGCTTGGTTTTCACATCCTGCAACAATTTTCTTTAGAAAAAAAAGGGAAACATCTTCCACACACTTCCTTATAAGTCTGCATTTTACAATCCCAAAAATACAACATTCAGGTTTCTGGTCTAGACTGTTTAGCAGTGGGAAACAGTTTAAACAATGAATCCATTCTAATAATTTTTAGCAGAACTCTATCTATATGTAAATTCATTAGTAGTTCCGGAGTTTGATACTCAGGTACTTCAGTTGTCTGTACGTACGGTTATTTATAAATCGGCCCTCAGACACACACAAACACCTGCACCTGCAAATCATACAGTAAATAAGAGATTTGATGTGGGTGACATCTGGAGAGCCCCTCACTCAGCACACATTACCACACACACATGCACACACGCTTCTACTATGTGCACACGTCCCTTTAAACCTCGTCCCATGTGTCACAAATTCCTCAGCAGCAACAGTGCACATGCTTAAAATTAAACATCATCCTATAAGCAGCATTAGAGCACATAATTGAGGAATAACTTTTATGAACATGAACTGTTCAGAAACCTGTCTATCAGTCATTCAGCCTTATTATCAGATACAATAACATTAAGCTAAGCAAACTGAATTAAATTGTCACAGTTTAAATGTTTATATATTGTATGCATTTATATGCATTTACCACAATATTCCTTTCAAAAAATCTGATTGACTCACAACCCACCTAACACTTCAAAATACTACTCAAATGAATAGCTGTCTGCAGAAATAGGTGATCACCACCTCTTCAATGCAATGTACATGTGTGTATGTGTGTGTGTTCAGTAGTTGATGTTCAGCTCCCCCCACACACCCAGCCTTCCTTCCTCAAAGCTCCACTGCTCACTGATAATAGACGGACGCAAGCGCTGCCTTAAATGGCTCATGGACGGATCCTCTGCGACAAAGCCTCTATTCAGCCCTCATGACTGACATACTGAGCACCTGTTCCGCTCGCAAGCCCTCCACTCGATTGCAACACGGGCTCTGGTTAATGCACGCTGACCACAACAAACCGCAGGCCCTCCTACACTGATCCATACAGAGCAAAGCACGCCATGGCCAGTCCCAGCATGCTTTGTGTGTGCATGGGAACTTAGCTCCAAACGAGAGCACCAAATCCAAGTTTCACCCAACTTACTTTACTTTAAAGTACACATGGCGTGAGGTGGTTCGGCTAGCATACAAAATAATAGGATATGTATTTCTTGTGGTTATCTGTGAAGGACCATTTCAGTTGGTTGTTTTATACATACAGCAAAATGCTAACTAGGCTACAACAAAAAAATTGCAGCGTTTTCTGAACATTTCCCTATCTTGTCCAGGACACTCCTGTAAAACAGATTTTTAATCTCAGTGAGGTTTTTTTCCTGGTCAAATAAAGGCTTAATAATAATAATAGTAATAATCTACAATAATGTAGGCTAATACACCTAATTTGCATAAAAAAGAAGCACAGAATTTACACTGAAAAAAATGCTGTGGTTACTTTTTGTGGTTACTAAATATGCAGAAACCACCACGCTGAAAAAAACTATTTTCACTCAGAAATGGTCAATTTCACAAATAATTACAAAGAAACGTCAAGTAACACATTAAATTAAACATGTCATTTTGAAGTAGTATTTTTTTTTTTTGTAAAATGTACTCCAATAACCTTTGTTTACGACTTCAAAAAGAAAAACAACATTTATAGTGTATGAGTAATTTTTAGGTTTGTAGATCAAAACATTGCTCTGTTTGAGACATATATCAACACTGGCTCAATCAATGGCGTGAGTTTGGGGCGGGGTTATCCATTTGCCCCAGCCAATGGAAGACAGTTCAAGAAAAGCAGCAATATTTTTGCAATTCTGCTGGCAGCACAGAAATTAGGGGTATAGTGAAGGGTATTTTTTCACACTAACATATTTCTGCTAAACATGGTTTGAACATTGTTCACACTGTTCACTACAACTAAAGAGTCTAACCAGCTCAAATACTGTGCTGATGCTGAAATTATGCGACTGTAATGAATGTGCCCTTGGTCTGTTCAACCACACACGTGTCTTAAAAGGGAAGATTGCTGAGTGTGTACATTTCTAAGTTTGCGTTTGGAGTATGCGCGTGTGTACAGTGAGAAAGGAGGTCAAATTCAGCTGAGATTCCAGCACACGCCTGCTTGTGCAGATCAGACTCAGACAGCTGGCCTCAGCTCTCAAGAAGCAGCTGTCTCTCTCCTTCATGTCTCACACCCTCTCTCTCAGCGCATCTTGTTCTCTTGCGGGATGAAATCTGTGATATGCCATGCTGTGCATTCACATAATAATAATATATACATTTGTAGCAATTCATCAATATAGAATTTATTGCATGATTCAATAAAATACTTTGGATCAGTTAATTGGAACATTGCATGAAAAATATATCTTATATATTATAAATATTTAAATAAATATTATAAATATTATATCTTAGTGTATTGGTGACATACACTTTCAGACTTCGTTCAAAAACATAAAACATCTTTCTAACCCCTAACCTATCTTATTATTTCTACATGTAGAAATTAATATTTCATGTTCTTTTATTTCATTTATCAGAAAATGCCTTTTGCATGGGGGTCCTGATTACCCTGTGGAGTTTCTTTAGCAAAAAATACTTTATTGACTGTACTTTTTTTCCTTACTTATTACATTAGGCTCCTCTTACATTAATCAAAATTCTGAATAAAGGTAAGATTCATTACTTCACAGGACTACATATATTCCTCTGTACAAGTGTAGCTGTAAAGTATCAGAAGTGATCCATAAGTGTAAGATTTTACAGTAAGAATGTGTTCACACTTCTGCAAAATGTGTATTTAGTGTGTGAAGCTTCCCATTCACTTTAACCCCTCAACCTAAGGGTGAAAGTGCAAAACCCCAGTGTCAGCACTCCTTAGTACGAGACAAAAAGGCTTGCTATGCAAAGAATGACACAAACACGGACATCAGAACTTTTCATCTTTAGCACTTTCTAATGCAATATCCATGAACCCACAAATGAAAACTTGTTTATTCACTCTCATGCCCTTACAAACTCGTATTACTTACTTTCTTTTGCAAAACCAAATGGTGACATTTTAAGGGACGTTTTAACCATTATTGTCCATTCAATGAAAGTCACTAAATTATGCTAAAACATTTTTACAATTTCCAATTTTTGTATTCCAAAGAAAGTAAACTTTCCCTTTAATTGCAAACTTGCACACATATTTGAGACTGCAGAGAAGCTGTTGATGAGATAATGTTCCCATATTTCCAAAGGAAGAATATTTTCGGACTGAGAGGACTGCTTTGACATAAATATTTATAGTGTGCACACAGGATCACTGGCTCAGCAGGTAATGAGCATCTCTTTTTACAGGGACAGGAAGCTGCTGTGTTAAGATGATATATTAGACTTTCCCACACTGAGTGAGTGCATGAGTATGCGTCAGTGTAGGCCGTCTGAGATGTGCTTCATGCAAATTGTGTACCTAAGAAAAATTCCACTTGCTTTCCAAGCTCATTTAATTCTTTAGAGAATCCTGGTTTAAGGCTTGATTAGAAGTGCCAACTTTATCCCATTCTTGTCCCGAGCATTGGGGAGTAGGTACCTAGAAGCAACTTAACTTAACTACTTTTGTGTGTGTAGTGGACAAAGTGCATCAGACAACATAGCCAGTACAGATGAAAACAAAAGAAAAACAAGAACTAGCTTGTTTTGACTATAGGCATGAAGTCTGGTTCACTTTGCAGCTTATTAAATTCAAGAACTGACAGTAAGGGACTTATGAAGGGAATCATAGTTTGATTCTTAATGTGATGTTGTGGCAGGATAAATGTTAAACTGATGATACCACAATAATATAATAACAATTTCATGGTCAGACTGACTGATTATTTTACAGACATAACTCTGAAAGCAAACTAAAATCCCCCAATATAAAAACATCACAATATTTGTTTAGAACTGTAAATGATGCTTGATCTGTGAATATTTCTCTCCTGATTTAGACGAGACAGCTTTTTCACTGGAGAAAGCAATATTATGAACAGAGGACTGATATTTTAACCAGAAGCAACGTCTTGATGAATTTATTTCTTACAAACACGCAGCTTTGCTTCACAAGACATTAATTGATGGACTGGAGTCATGTCGATTACTTGTTTATTACTTGATTATTGGGATGTCAACAACTGTTTGGACTGTCATTCTGACGGCACCCATTCACTGCAGAGGATCGATTGGTGAACAAATGTAATGCTAAATTTATCCAAACCTCTTCCAATAAAAAAATAAAATAAAATAAATAAAAAAATCTATATTTTGGATGGCCTGAGGGCGAGTACATTTTCAGCAAATATTAATTTTGGGTGAACTATTCCTTTAAGTCACCTAAAAGTGTTTACCATGTCTTGTTAAAGGGACAGTTCACCCAAAAATGAAAATTACCCCATGATTTACTCACCCTCAAACCATCCTAGGTGTATATGACTTTCTTCTTTCAGACGAATACAATCGGAGTTATATTTAAAAACATCCTGGATCTTCCAAGCTTTATAATGGCAGTGAATGGGTGTTATTTTTCAATAGTCCAAAACAAGTCCAATAAAGCACATCCATCCATCATAAAAAGTGTCCCACGCTCCGGGGGGTGAATAAAGGCCTCCTAGCAAATCGATGCATTTTTGTAAGAAAAAAATCCATATTTAAAATGTTATAACCAGTAATCTCTAGCTTCCGCTAACTGTTGTACGCACGTTCAGAATAGAACGCCGTTCCGGCGGATGATGAAGGACGTAGGAGTAGCGTAAGGTCCGGTGAGAATATGCTAGTCTCGCGAGAACCAACGTTTGTTTACAGGAGCAAAGGAAGTTCCTTACTTTAGCAAAGGAAAACCAGTCTCCTCTTGGCTTATATCGAAATCCTCCAACATTTTCCTTTACAAATCTTCATTTTGTATTTCTAATTCATGACTAGTGTTTTGTTTTGTTCTCTCCGCTGCGCTTCCACATTCGTCACTTCTCACCAGACCTCACGCTACATCCTACGTCATCTGCCGGAACGGTGTTATTGTGAATGTGCGTACGACAGCTAGTGGAAGCTAGAGATTACTGTTTATAAAGTTTTAAATATGGATATTTTCCTTACAAAAACGCACTGATTCGCTACAAATAACATAACACCCATTCACTGCCATTATAAAGCTTGGAAGAGCCAGGATATTTTTTTTATATAACTCCGATTGGATTCGTCTGAAAGAAGAAAGTAATATACACTTAGGCTTGGCTTGAGGGTGAGTAAATTTTGGGGTAATTTTCATTTTTGGGTGAACTATCCCTTTAATATTAGTTGTTACACGGCTCTTTGGCATACTTGAACAATATAATATTGCTCATTGTTAATTCATAAACATTTACAATATGTTAATTTATACAACTTAAATGCAAAAATAAATAAATAAAGAAAGAACAAATACCGGTAAATAAATAAATAATTGACCACAGAGGATGGTTTAGGTCATGATATGGCATTGGAAAGAACTAGGTCAGTGAACACTACATCCACCCATTGCATATAAACTGTCCAACTTCTTTGGTATTTCCTGTGTCACAACAATGAGATCATATACAAACCTCTTGGTTCTCAGAGATGACTTCCTGGGACCCATCGCTTCTCATGACATGACTCGGTTTCTTTCTTTCTTTCGTTTTTCCAGGGAGGATATAGGAGTTAATCATCATTGACTGATGTTTAGATATGCTATATCAGTCAGTGCAATCATCCATCACTAACTACAAGTTCCCCTTTTGGAAATTTGTGTGTTTTGAAATTGATGCATCACAGGAAATGTCATACATCTACGTAATATAAGGACTAAACTATTGAATATAAAGATATAAAGCAAATCAGCATATCAGAATGATTTCTGAAGGATCATGCGACACTGAAGACTGGAGTAATGATGCTGAAAATTCAGCTTTGCCCTCGGGAATAAATTACATTTTAAAATATATGAAAATAATATTTTACATTTTAATATTTTACAATTTTACAGTTTTTACTGAATTTTTGATCAAATAAATACAGCCTTGGTGAGCATAAGAGACTTCTTTTAAAAACATTTAAAAATCTATGGTAGTAGAATTAGTGTAGAGCGACAGAACGATAGTGTATATGAAAGACTGCATTTAGTTTTTACTTAATAATGTGATAATGTAAATACACTGGTCACTTTATTGTAAAGTGAGCCATTATTTTTCCCTTATGTCAGTAGAGAGCGTTGAGGCTTATATTTGACCATTGATCTACAGGTGTACATAAAACATTGATACGTAAACGCAGATTTAGCAGCAGTCAGTACAGTAGATCACGCATTTAGACATCAGCTTTTCTGATAGTCGGCTGTACATTACGTTCTAACCTTAAATTAATTCGTTAACTTCCTGTCCTGTCCAATCTAGTAAACTGAACCCACCTGGATATAGAATCATACTAAAATATATCATGACTAGCATCAAACTCACTCAATATTCTCAACGTATCACATGGGCAAATATATAAATATTTAGTCAGATGTGATGTGCGATATCTGATCTGATTGGCTTTGCAATTATGAGCAAATACACATATGAAGGTGCAAACCGCATCCATGGCTGGAAATGACAAATAAAGATCAAATAAAGATCAGCAGTTCACTAACAGCATCAGATATCCACAGGAAAAGATTCTCATATGGAGATGGGACTTTCTTCACTAGGAATAGTAAAAGTGCTAATATCCATCTATTACAGTTCAAGTTTCATCCCCCCAAAACAGTCAAACCTGTAACCTCTCCAGCCCAACTCGACCCTAGTTTCAAAACAAGAGAGCATGTTAATGACAGCCATAAAGTGCCATTCTCTTCCTTTCACTCTCAGGGTTAGCAGTGTCACGTTACACAGCACCTTCTGCAAAATTAGGGGTCTATACGAGGCTCGGGGCGGTGAGGGCAGGGGTTAGAGCTGACACCACATCTGAACAGTAAAAATCCCAGAAGTTTGTTGTCAGCAAGCAAAAAAAAAATCTATTGTACAGAAAACGGTTCTTGTTTGAAACACTGACAGCAGGTTGGTAGATTCCTCTTGAGAAATTATTTAATATTACTAGTTCATTCAGGGTCAAAATGGCCTGAAGGTTCACCTAACGAAGTGCTATTTTGTTTCTGAAGTTAATTTAGAAGTGAACAATACTGACCTCCATCTCTCTGAGATACGAATCCTATGATTAATCAGTTCATAAATCCCATCCAAAAGTCCATGTAGAATTGACAGACACAGCTAATCTTGTCCAGCAGCATCTGCGAATCTGTCTGTGCTTCTGTTTTTATGTCTGTTTGCTATATTTCTGTCCTCTGCTCTTCTTGTTGCTCTCTCACACACACATTGCTCAAATAAACCCAGAGTCCAGATGCTTCACAATAAGGGGCGGGGAGTGCAGCATTCACTCATGACATGTGTCTTGCTCTCATGCACGTCAGCCAACCCGAATCCCCTTTAACAACTGCTGCTGCACCTCCTCCAACTTCTACGAAAATGTGAGAGAATATCTGTCTGATTTTTTTTTTTTTTAAAGCATAAGTTGGTCAAATGCGCTGTAGGTTCTTTTCCAAAAGAAAGACAAAGTCTTTCAGTATTACTATTTATATAAAGAAGAAACAACCATCTAGCCTGCATTCTGCAAAACTGAGCAAACTGCAAATAGATGTTTGAAAAAGATTTAAGAAAGGAAATACTGCTAATTATTTTGATAAATGTCGGGGAGTGCAGCATTCACTCATGACATGTGTCTTGCTCTCATGCACGTCAGCCAACCCGAATCCCCTTTAACAACTGCTGCTGCACCTCCTCCAACTTCTACGAAAATGTGAGAGAATATCTGTCTGATTTTTTTTTTTTTTAAAGCATAAGTTGGTCAAATGCGCTGTAGGTTCTTTTCCAAAAGAAAGACAAAGTCTTTCAGTATTACTATTATTTTACTTCCACTATTTGTTTTTACAAATCTATTTTCACTTTCATCTGTGCACATGAGCTGATGTATTGTTTTAATGGGACAGATTCTCCAGTGGACAGACTTTGTTGTCAGGACAACAGATAGAGCCCCTGGAAAGGGCTGGTGGGGGTGGGACACCAATGATATACAACAGAGCTTCTCAACTGGTGGGTCGTGACCCAAAAATGGGTCACAGGTCTGTTCTGATTAGGTTGCGGACAACATAGAATAAAACGATGTTAGATGCAAATAATAAAATACAGCTGATCTCATAATTGTGTAAAGTTCCACTTCCTTCTTTCATGATGACATCAAAGCACTGGCATGCATTCGATAACACTCTACACTATTATGAAGCTATGACATAAAATATGACCCAGCCCACTTAAAAAAACAAAACAGGTTTATTTGCACTGGGAATAAACATAATTTGCGTCGACCACAAGGTTTTTTTTTTGGCAGTTAATTATTGGCTGCAAAATTATTAGTGAATTAGCTGAATTAGACATTTAGAAGCCAAAATATTTCATTTTTGAGCCTATGTCATGTACATTTAGATAATGTTGTGCCTATGCAGTTCATGGCAATGTTAATAAACATCCATGTATGTTTTAAGGAAATTTGGTATGAAAATCAAACACACACATACACAGACACGTATGTTACTTTAATTCATTCAAAATATAAATACAAAGTATAAAATAAAATATCTAAAGCTATATATTAATTTATATATATTTTATTTTTGCAAGCAAAAACCTTTAGATTGTAAAGATACATCTTTAGGCTTATACTGATAAAACTGGACTCTAAATAATGTGTGTGTGTGTATATATATATAAACTATAATTTCTGGTAGGAGCTGTGGATACTCTGGACAAACATTACAACTCTGTAATTACTTGTTACACCTGTTACGTGTGTAAACTTTTCTTTTGTGAAACCAATGAGCTCATTTGACCTTCATTAAAAACCAACCGAATAAATACGGATCTGTCGCACAGTGAACAGGCTAAGCCACACTCGCTGTGAATGTGACTTTGTATTAGCACTATTAAGAGCCTGACCAGTGCAAGAAAAGGAGGATCTTGAAACCGTAAGAGGAATTACCCTTCTGCGTCAAATATTTAGACAAACATTAGGCAATTTAGCCTAGAAAAAGATTGCTGCTAAAAGCAATTCTTGCCTCAGAGAGAAAAAAACCCTATTTTTAGATGTTACAAACTCATTACCTTACCATTTGACATTACTGAACAAACTCCAAAAATATGAGCACAGTTTTTAAATGTGCAAGCAGTGTTACACAGTACTGTGAGAGCTAATGTAGTGTTCAACTGTTTGTTACAGTTTACAGCAATTGCAGACCAGGTTTTAAGCAACTGTCCACCACACACAGGAACAGACAGCCATATTAACGTATGAGGATGTTGCTGGGTCACATGTCTGACCCTCCAGGGGATTCAACAGAACAGCTCTGCAAACAGTGGTTGGTTGCAATGTCTGTAAATGACTAATGTGCCATTTCATCTAAATGTAGCAATGGTAGTGGCCACTGTTTCCTTTCCATACATCTCTTTCTGTGAGTGCTTTCTTTAACCACAAATTATATATATATATATATATATATATATATATA
>NW_015539889.1:832263-871233 GCF_001515605.1 Sinocyclocheilus anshuiensis | reverse complement strand
CCTATATGGATGTATAATTGCCATATAGGTAAACAAACATTTATGACTTATGCCTCTTCATTGTCTTGTTATGAAAATTACTTTTTCGACATGCAGGATTCATTTTGGATGTGACTAGTCCCCTCATCTTAACTATGAATATTTCCTGTAAGGTTTAACTGCCAGAAAGTGTTTAAATACTATTTTAAACATTTTATTATACAAATGCTATTATTTGAAACTTCTATTTTTTGTTTTATTTTAATATTTTGGTAGTTTTTTTTTTTTTAAGAAATACTTTTATTCACCAAGGATGCATTAAATTGATCAAAAGTGACAGTAAAGACATTTACTAAAACACATTTACATACTAAATATTTTAAATAGATGCTGTTCTTCTGAAATTTTGTTGTTCTGCATAACTCTTTTCAACATTGATAATAAGGATCACAGGAATAAATTACTTTTTAAAGAAATTAAAATTAAAACATTTTTTAAATACTAATAATACACTGAACAAAATTATAAACGCAACACTTTTGCTTTTCTCTGGTGGACATTCCTGCAGTCAGCATGCCAATTGCACGCTCCCTCAAAACTTGCGACATCTGTGGCATTGTGCTGTGTGATAAAACTGCACATTTTAGAGTGGCCTTTTATTGTGGCCAGCCTAAGGCACACCTGTGCAATAATCATGCTGTCTAATCAGCATCTTGATATGCCACACCTGTGAGGTGGATGGATTATCTCGGCAAAGAAGAAGTGCTCACTAACACAGATTTAGACAGATTTGTGAACAATATTTGAGAGAAATAGGCCTTTTGTTTACATGGAAAAAGTCTTAGATCTTTGAGTTCAGCTCATGAAAAATGGGGGCAAAAGCAAAAGTGTTGCATTTATAATTTTGTTCAGTGTAGTATTTAAAATAAGCACAATTTTAAAAGCATTAAAAAAAAAATCTTTCTGACCCCAAACTTTTAAACACAGGAAAAGTCTAGTGGGTTTTTTTACTCAGAATTGTCTCATGGTCAAATGGTTTAGATACACAAAGTTGAATGGATTAGGAGTTAGGGTTAGGAGTTTGAGCAATAGCAAGCTCCACTAACAACTACGGTTCAATGATTCTATGCCATTCAAAAACACTTCAGATGTGTAACTATGAAAAAAAAAATGGAATGGGACAAGAAACAATTCTCCCAGAGTCTTTTAATATAAAACAAAGAGCACAGAACACAAATCAAAACTGAAAAGAGGGCATTCTAGGCACTTGTCATGACAGAATAATACTCATCTACTTGTTGTCAGATACACAAATAAACCAAAAAATGTTTTTCTGTCTCTAGCTTCAATGCAACTTTACGGCTGATAGTTCTGACGATACTAAAAGGTAGTAAAGTTCTAAAAATCTGAAAAGGATGGATCTCAGATGGTTGTAAAACAGCACCACCCGACAGTAATACAAAGGTACCGCAGTCATAAGCTCTCTGATGCTTTTAAAAATGCTTGTGTGTTAAATGATATGGAGCCTTGGCAAACAAGCCTGTGAAGTCATACACAGTGTAGACATTTCTGTGTTTGTGACCTGCTGATAAAAGAAACTCAGACCCTTTGGATTTAAAGCACGTAAATGTGTCTTAGTCAGTGGTGGTGCGGCGATACCAGAATCGTGCTCTGAAGTCATCGCTGCAGGTCATGAAGCCAGGGTTGGTGGGTGAGTGTACGATACAGCGCACAATGTTATTGTGGCCTAATGAGAGCAGGTTCTTCCTCTCAGCTGTGCGTGAATCCCAGCAGCACAAGCTGATGGTTCGCTCATCTGGCAGCAGCACATAGTCCTCAGTGTGGTTGAAAACACCCTGAGTGCGGTGTGTTTGTCGCCCACTGAGACCTGCACCTGCATGACGGGAAACAAAATGAGGGTGAGCAGGCAGCAGCGTGTGAGCGCCGCAGTTAAAAACACTGGACAGGTGGCATGATGACAGACACGGTATTTCCAACATATATGTCAAGGTTTTAATTTATTCACCCCAAATTGACCAATGTAAGTTCCAAGATAATATTAACTACCAATTGCAAATTTTTTTTAATACATATTTAATACATACATTCCACTCCTAGATGCTTATAACATACACAGATTTTTCTGTTTCAATTTGATTCAGATTCTCAGGCTCTAAATTTGGTTAGATTCAGATTCATTTCAGTATATTTTGCTTACAACACTTTTTATTCTTTCCCAGTTAATGATGTAAATTATACAGGGCAATGTTTCAGACTGATTCAAACCGACTCATAGGAGTCACGCGTTTCCGAAATTGGGCTGCACTGGTTGTGATGTGTGCTTCTGAAGTCGGTTCATAAGAGTCATTTTCTTGTGAAATGGGCTACACTGGTTTGAATAAGTCAGTTCATAAGAGTTATTTGTCCAGGAATCAGACTTTACTGGTCATGCTGTATGTTTTTTTTTTCAATTCACAAGCAAATGATACTGATGAGACCGTCCTTTTTATGTTTTTGATTAACTAAAACGAACTGGTTCATAAGAGTCATTTGTCCTGCAATCAGATCTCACCGTTTATGCTGTGTTTTTGATTCACTGTAAAGAACTGGCAAATAAGAGTAATTTGCTCATTAATTGGACTACAACGGTCATGCTATACACTTTTACTTCACTAAAAAGAATCATAAGAGTCATTTGTCCAGGATTATTAGAATATACTGGTTACGCTGACTGTGTTTTTTAAAATTCAAAATAAAGAACTGACTCATAAGAGTAATTTGAAACAGACTGCACTGGTCAAGCTTTGCAATCGAGTCGAGTAATTTGTCCAGAAATCAGACAAATTAATAGAACAACCTTTCTTGATATTATGTTGCAGTACACTGTCTTCTATTGAATCTGAATACTGACTGCAAATTAACAGAAACTTCTGAGGTAAAAAATTATTTATTTCACCAATGAAGATTCAGCAGCAACAGAACAGAATAGATTTTAATAACTGATATTGAATTGCTTAAAATAGAAAATCTACACCTTTTTCCCCACCTTTAATCACAACTCCTCATCTAGCCTGTGTAATCCATAATCTAACCCTACCCAGAATTCTCCATCTTACCTGTGTACTTGACCAGAGTACGGCCTGTGGAAATTTCCCAGAGTTTAGCAACAGAATCCTTCCCGCTGGACAGGATATACTTGGAGTTTTTGGAGAAGACAGCCGAGCAGACCTCAGCGCCGTCATGGGCCTTCTCAAAAGTGGTCACGCACCGGTTCGACACTCCGTCCCATAACTTGATGCTGCCGTCTGTGCTACAGGTAACGTAGCTGTTAGCGCTGGGATTGTAACAGACTCCGCAGATGGTGTCTGTGTGCTGATCCAAAGGGTTGCAGGACACAAAACACTGGAAAGTGTTGACGTCATAAAGACGCAAGGTTGGATGCTGCGTGCCAACTAGTAAGAAATCCCCAGACGGATGGAAAGAGATGGAGCGCAACATTTCAGCTTCCTGTAGAAAAGGAAAGGGAGAATCATTCCAAAGAAATCCATGCAACCTTCTCCAATAAATGAAGGGCCACAAATGACCTTTTAAACTCCAGCTTATTATAAATGTTTACCTTTTCAAACTAATTTAGGAGGCATGGTTTAGTTTGATTTTATACCTGTATGTGCTTGAAGGCTCTTTTTGCTGACGGCTTTGAATAATCAAAGAGTTTGAGAGTGTAATCACGAGAGCCAGAGGCCAAGATCTGTTCGGTCGGGTGAAAAGACAGGCATGTGACCTCATCCACATGATCATACAAGGTTCTGATTACAGGGTGGTTCTCCATGTTCTGCTGGGCCGTTTCGTTCATCATCACCTAAATCGTAAAGCAGAATTGCACAGTCAGGTCGTCCAACTTGAATAAACTACATACCCGGAAGTCGCTATGAAACAAGTGAAGTGAAGCATTATCAAAAAAGAAAAAAGGTAGGGCAGGAACTTGGTTCTGCATTGATGTTGATTGGATTTTGAGGTGTGGGTATTAAACTCCAAAGTGGAGGCACAATTTTTTTTAAATTAAGCATATGCCTGGATGAATTGTTCACAATAATATCTATATAGAGATAAGGAAGAAAAAAAAGGAAAATCAACTCAACCGCAATCAACAGAAAACCACGTCGACTTCAGGGTGGCACTGACCTCCAGCGGCATGGCGCTTTTGGCCAGCATGCGCTCAGTATCCAGGATCTTAATGGAGGCGTCGGCGGAGCCAGTTGCTATGAGCTGCCCATCACGGCTGTAAGTGGCCACACGGCACGGACCCTTATGAGACGTCACATAGCAGGTCTCGTACTCCGATGCTTCTGGGGACATGGTCTGCACGTCTGCATCAAACTCCATGTCGATGCCCACACCGGGCGCCACGGTCTCCGAGCGGCCAATGGCGTACTGTACCGCACTGTCATCGTTCTCCATTCCTATGAAATCAGATTAAAGTTCTTTTCTGGCTTCTTCGAGAAAAATTTAATCTTTTCAAATTATTCACATTTGTGAGCCAGTAAATCATAAGCTTGCAGTTTACGGACACAACTGCTCTTTTAGCCATCACTTTGAAGAAACAATTACTCACTTATTTTTGAATTGTGTATGTTGCAAAGTGTTTTGGATTGACTTCTCTGATTTTGGTAAGAGGAATTGATCCCTAAACTTGTGTTTTTGCTGATTGTTTGAAAATACACCCTTTTCACATCAAGTCTGTAATTATTTTATCACTATTCCTTGCAGAAATTCTTTAAAGAACTCTAAAATCTTTTTTGATGTAATACTAAGAAAATAACATGCTTCAGCTTCAGGATTTCATCTATTATAACCCTCTTGTTTATTGTCCTTTTGCTTGCAAATGTTGAATCCTTTGTTGCAAAAGAAAAAAAAATATGCAAGTACTTAATAGGCACTGGTTTAGTTTATTCTGTTACTTAGCAATTATACAGTACAAGTAAAAAATATTAAACGCTAAAAGTGTCAGAAACTGACAAATTTGTATAGACTGGAGTCATACCCATCTTGGCCAGCTGCATGAGCTGCTCTGATGGAGACACCACACTCGGAGGCTTCACCTCACTGATCAGGCTGTTGGCGATGGTGGTGTAGCCGTCATACAGCAGCTGGCTGATGATCAGCTTGTAAAGGTGCTGTCTGTCCTTCAGTGTGGGCTTCGGCCGGAACATCTTTGCTGCTTGATGACTGCAAGTGAACGAAGCAAGACAGAAACGCTCAGATTGCAGATAGTCTTGTGTTTGAAAACCTCATGAGCTGCCCACCTAGACAACATACTATGATACGCAAAATGTTGTCTAGGTAGGCAACTTCGATTCAAAACAGACCCATTGTTGTTTATTCTAGTGCAATGGTTCTCAACCCTCTCCATGAAGTACCCCAGCACTGCACATTTTGTATGTCTCCCTATATCTGACACACCCACTTCAGGTCTTGCAGTCTCCACTAATGAGCTGATGAGTTGAATCAGGTGTGATAGATGAGGGAGACGTACTAAATATGCAGGGCTGGGGGTACTCCAGGACAGGTTTGAGAACCACTGTTCTAGTGCATCGTTATGGTAAATTTGCACGTTACGTGATATAGGTAGCAGCGTATCATTTTAAAGGTGGTTTATGTCTGTTTTTGAAATAAGGCTTGAATTAAGCAACAATTATTATATAAACGGAGTTTCATTCATTTTAAAGTTGCATTTAATTAACGACTTACCAATTCGCGACTTCAGGAGGTGAGCGTTCACACGCTCTGTACGTCTGACGTCACGACGTACGGTGGAGTTGTGGGAATAAACCTGATAAATTAAAAGTCTCCGGCTAACTTAAAGTAAAAGTCCCTGACTGGTTGTTTTCGTTACATTTTCACAGATTATTTTTATGATATTAGAAAAAAATTAGTTACAAATATTGATCACACTCTATGATTAATTAAACTATAACTTAATATTAATAAAATTGCTTGCATTACGTAATGCTTTACAGTCAATTTGGAAATTAAGTAAAAAAAAATGCAAATAAAATATCCTAAAACATATAATTCACATTTAAATATATCTGAACTGCTGATATGTCTATCAAAGACTTATTAAGGTTATTATACTTTGTACTCATTGTATATATCTCTTTTTTTTTTTAACAATCCTTTGTCCTTTGTGAGGTAAAAACAGCAAATAATCTGTTCAAGATAGACATCCACATGTCAGGATGCAGAGATTAACTGCCAATAGGCAAAATGCTGTAAATTTTCCCTGCACAAACAAACAGCACACCATCATGGCAATTTTTAAATCTCATTCTTTCACTTTAATGTATTTACAAGCTTTACATTTCCTCTGTAGTTCTTCATCACAAGTACACTGAGCAATCCTGGCAATGTTCTGACTTGCATTAGTGTTTGCACTTCACCTTAATGCATACAGCTATTTGATGTTGAAGTCTGGATTCTTTTCATTCCATTCAGGATGCATATTCATTTTTACTGTGTTTGCCATGTTACTTGGAAAGTTCACTGAGCAAAAGCCGAAGCAGAAGAACCAGTGGCGGGTGTTTCTCAAAACTTCAGCAACATTAGCCGATCCTGGACCAGTCCCCACCTCGAGCCAAAAATGTATGCATTTATTTATTTATTTCTGAGGAAATATTTTATTTGCTTCAAGGTCAATCACATGAATCCAGGGAGGCTGCTGACACATTTAAACAAAATGAATATTATTGTTATGATACATGTTTATTCTGTTATTTCTATCAATGTTCTTTTTGCCTGCAAATGTTAAATAGAACTCCATACTTGCAGTCTCTTAAAAAAAATAATAAATTAAAGAATTCAGAACCTATTTTAAGTCTCTTATTTTAAAAGTAACAAAAGAAACAAAAAGTCAAACTTAAAAAATATTTTCTATATATATGATACAAGTATTTAGTGTTCCCTCCGTTGCGTAGAGAGTTCCAGCTCAAGTTGGCCAGCGTTTCAAAGTCAAAGTTCCTTTGTCTGCAGGAGTAAGTCTGTCTATGGCTAGACCGGTTTAGTCTGGATGCATTTTTTGTTTGTGTCAGTAGGGGGCCTCTGGGCGTCGGCCACCTGCTTGTGTCAATTATCCTCAGACTCCTCCTCCGCCTCTCGTAACCAGGTGAAGAAAGCGGTGACAGACTTCAGTGCTACGCCTTTTCCCTGCTGTTCCGCTGGGTCTTTACTCGTTTCCCACTGATAGAAAGCCTCCTCCGAAATAACATCCTCATCGTAAAGACAGTCGAAAAACATTCGGAGTAGATCTGTGGATAGAAGTAGAGAAAAATTACAATCCTAGAAATCTTTAGTTCAGTTTGGCATCTTTATTTTCATTTGCTACATACTGGGAGGTTGATCCAGGGCGACAATCAAAGACTGAAGAGCATAAAGTGCTTGCAGCTGCCGCTCGGTGTCCGAGTTAAGGTACTTATGTAATATAGGCAGGCGTCTCTGGATGATAGCAGTGTCCACTCTACAGGACGTGCTTTCATCTGGAGGAAAAAAGACGAAAGTAATTGGTAAAAGGAAGATAGAGATGAAGCTGTTGAAGTAGAGTAAGTAGTTTGCTTACCTTTAACTGCTACTTTACATACAGCCGTCATTAAAGCTCTCAAAAATGGAGATGAACTCATTTGAGATTCGTCCAAATTAGCCTGAAAAGAAAAGCAGCTTTTAAGACTTGCATTTTCTTGAAGATGTTTCATACATGTGAATTTTGGCATTGCGGATCTGCTTGAGAGGTCTATGGGATCAGTCTCACCTCGACCCAGTCGAAGATCTGTTCGTCACTAGCCATGTCTTCTAGCAGGAGGTGCTCTAGCTGTTTGAAGAGCTCCTCAGGACTGAGGCTGGGTTTAGCTGTGGCCGGGGACACAGGGGAGACTTCTGATACGGTGAACTCTAACTTCTGGAAAAAGTGGGAAAAGACACAGCTGGTTGATTTTGTGTTCTAGAGCACATTTTTCCTTAAAGCTTCTTTTATAACACATTCCTTGAAATTGGGGAAGTTGCTTTAAACTAGCTATAAACACACACACACACTACTGTACACCAAGGCTGCATTTATGTGATCAAAGAATTAGGGCTGCCCTCGACTAAAGATTTTTCTAGTCGACTAGTAGTCCTTCATTTTTCGCAATTAGTCGACTAATTAAACGTATATATTAATAAACCATATAATTCAGAATAATTTGACTTCAATTGCCTATAGCCTATCAGCGCTCAAGCGCGCACATAAAACTTGCCACTGCACACCGGCAGAAGTAATGATTATGAATGCGTCAGGGAAAAAAACAGCAAGACCACCGCCTTAATTCTAGTGTTTTCTGTATTTGCATAACTGTGGCTGCAGTGATGAAGTCGACGAGACTGACTTATCATCTCCACAGATTGCAGACGTGCATGTTTCATATGGATTACATAACACTTGAATAGCACACATTTTTCTAGGTTAACGGTAGAGCGAGCGGCTATGTAAAGTTGCTACTACTTGCATGTTTCAGATGAAAAGCCACATTTGAGGTCGATGAATGAAATGAACGTTTGGATGTCTGATGTACTGTAATTACCACATAGACCAGCTGTTAATAATTTGTCCTTCACGGACTATGTGACTTTGCCACTTCCTGTGGAATTTTTTTTTTCTCTGAGACTAATAAAAGTTTGATCGACTAAGCCTCTTCTGGTCGACTAACAGTTAGTCGAATATTAGGGGCCAGCGCTACAAAGAATACATTAAAAATTGAAATATTGCGAAATATTATTTTGTTCTATTTGAATATATTTTTATTTATTCCTGTGATGCAAAGCTGAATTTTCAGCATTATTACTCCAGTCTTCAGTGTCACATGATCCTTCAGAAATCATTCTAATATGCTGATCTGGTGCTCAAGAAACATTATTATTGTCAATGTTGAAAACAGTTGTGTTTTTTAATATCTTTGTGTAAACTGATTTTTTTTTTTCAGGATACTTTGATGAATAGAAAGTTCAAAAGAACAGCATTTATTTAAAATATAACTCTTTTGTAACATTGTCTTTACTGTCATTTTTAATTAATTTAATGCGGCCTTGAATAAAATATTACTTTTCCTAAAAACAATCTTACTGATGCACAAAAACAGTGAGGACAGCACCAATAAAACAGCTGAAAACAATGATGAATAGCAGAAATGTACCATTTTATTATTTTGGTAAATTATTGAAATATAAATAATATTAATTTGTACTGTACATAATCTAAAATGCAGCACAGGGCTCAAATGAATTCGTAAATTGCTTATTAGAATGATTTATTTTAAAGAATCATTTAAACGAAGTAATTCACTAAAATGAGTCAGAATTTCTAATGCTTAAGTATAAGAACAAGAGCTGACATTTTGGTTCAGATTATAAACTCAGTTTTGGTAACAATTGTGCAATGCTGCTATCTGTTTTAAAAAGTAGCTTGATAAAGCTACAATATTTTGAAAACAGCTGCATTTTTTTATGTGTTGCTATGTTGAGTTAATTACTTCTAAACACCGATGGTTCATTTCTGGGAAGGGTGTTCAGGCTACATTCTCACCTGTTGTGAGATGAAGGTAGGAAGATGTTCTCCCTCAGGCAGGAAGTCGGCCCAGTTCAGCCCAGACTCTCTCCACAAGTCTCCAACTTTCCTATGGCTCTGTAGCACAATCAGACGCATGTAAACACACAAACCCATGGAACCCAGAACAATACACAAAGCTTATTTACAGCATACTGTTTCTGTCATAGAGGTGTCTGTTTATAGAAAGCATCATGCAGGAGCCCTAAACCACAGATGACGGACTAGATAAAGACGAACTCAATGATCTTACCATTTGTTTGCATAGTAGGTGCAGTATTTCAGAAAATAAGATGGCAGCTCTTCCCACAGGGAGTAGCGGTTTACTTAACTCACTGCAGAAACAAAACAAATCTCCATTAGATGCTAAACTGAATCACTATGACAGCTGGAGCCTGCAAGGACCTGGAATGACTGCAACTACTGTGCACTGCCAAACTGTTAAAGCCCCAGAAGTCCCAATAACCCAATACAATGAGGTTTGTCTGAAGAAAAATTCAAAAAGGCCATGCTGACTTAAAAAAATGTTCTCAAAGACTGCAAAACGTCCGACTGCGCAACCTGCTTTGGATGCAGCTCACCCTTCGATAATACATTCTTGCCTATGAAAGTTGTTTTAAACAGAATTTTTAAATAAATTATTCAGAAATATGGTAAAATGTTCTTGTAGTGTAATAGTGACAAAGTAGCTAGTGAGGATGCATATTGTACTTTTTTTTATTAAATGTAAAAAATATATTATTTTTTATTATTATAAAATATTATTTATTAAAAAACAGTTATTTTAGAATTGAGATACTATAATATTTTTTATTAATATTTTGATTATTTTAATGCCTAAATCCACCTAAGCCATGGATTATCCCACTTATACCATGGTCATTTGCCAACATTTACAAATTAAAGCTGTCCATTGATGTTTGCAGTGCAATATTTGACCAGAAGGGTAAAAATGAAGGTTATATTTGTCACTTACGGCATGTTAGATATACCATACTGCCAGCTTTAAATCAGACACAGATATAAAGCAGTGCTTTACCATTTCTTTTATTTGAATGAATTATAGCATTTATTTGAAGTAAATAGTGAGACAGAGAGAGAGAAATATAATGTAGCGATTCAGTAGCGAAGCTTTTTTATTAATAAAAGTTGCAGGACAGCGTTGATAACAAGTTTCTCTGCTCCTGAATGTTTATGCATGTGTGCTGCGCGATGTGTGTGTGAGGTTCAATGAAAGCAGCACATTAATATAGAACGGTGATTAAACTGACTGAACAACAACCTTCCAACCAATCAGAATCGATTGTTCAGACAGATCGCGGTATAATACAAAATAAAATAAAATATAAGGCCGGAGACATGCTGGGAATATGCTACAACAATCCACCATGAACCTACAGATATATCGAAAGAAAATAATATAATACTATAATTTCATGTTTTAGATGTATTATAATATAATATGAATAATATCTTGACCCTGTACTGGAGCTTTAACAGTACATGCATTTCTTAAATCGTCCTTTGAAAGGAGATTCCACCTCAAACGAACATCCATCTAATAATCAAGGACAACATGTAACAGGGTTTTAGGGGTGGAATGTCCTTTTCATCACAAATTACAAAAAAGCACCAAACAGAACTAACAGAGATAAGACCCTCCTCTTTCAGTGTTTGATGTGACCAATGGGGTCCTGACCTGAACAGCTCTCTCATGTTGATTCCTCCTTCTCTCAGCAGAGGACTGAGCAGCTCAGCCAGGTAAAGCCAAATGAAGGGAACATCTATGGCCATATCATCAGCCTGCTCCAGCATCTCTGAAAACCTACAGAGCCAAGAGACAGGGACAAACCATAGCGCTTTACTACCATAGGATGAAAGTGCACAACATGCAAACTACATTTGATGCTAATGAAATGTGTGTGTGCTCACGCTTTGAAGAGTTGAGAATGGGGTAAGATGCCCTTCTGAATAAGCTGATAGTAGAGCAGTCCCATGTGCTCTCTGGCTTTCTGACTACGCTCCAGTGTGCACTCCAGACCCATGCGCACAAACACAAACAGCAGAGAGGGCTGATCCATCTCAATAACACACTGCACTGCCTCCTGCACACACAAACAGACACGAACACAAAACGGTTCACAGTACTGACAAACAATCACATAGTAGATATTAAAAGTTATGTTACATACACTGAATCAAACATAATAATGAAAAGCTGTATGATGGCAGGCACTCACATAGACAGACACTATTACAATACAATATAGACTTTCTAAATATATCATGGTGAAAAGAGATGCACATAATGAAGACTTCCAAACACTAGATACAAGAATTAAATTTTATTTTTAGCTAAACAGTAACACTACCTGGAGACATTACAGCAATCTTCAGTGTCACATGATACTTCAGAAATAATTCTAATATGCTGATTTGGTGCATTATTATTATTATCAATGTTGAAAAGTTGTGCTGGATAATATTTTCGTCAAAACCGTGATACATTTTTGTTCTTTTCAAAGATCAAAAGAGCAGCATTTATTTGAAACAGAATTTTTTTGTAACAAATTTATTTACTGTCACTTTTTATTAATTTAATGCATCCTTGTTGAATAAAACTAATCGTAGTTACCCCAAACTTCTGAACAGAAGTTTGTTTTTTCATTGTAAATGTCGGGAGTTTTTGTTTGGGTTAGTGTTAGGGTCCTGTGATGTACCTTGTAGTCATTAATGTGCAGAAACTCATCAATGATGGATTTGGACTTCCGCTCGACCTCCTCTTCGGTCAGGATGGGCTTCTCTGAACCACCAGTGACCTGCAGTGTCTCAGATTTCACTGCAATGAAGCAGAAGCTCAGTATATAGAATATATATTTAGTACACAAGCAAATACATGGAAAATGCAGCTTTAATGTATATGTGTTGACTAGTGTAAGCATGTATCCTTCCTCACATGTCTCTGTGGGTCTATTGTTCTCTATCTCACATTTCTCCTCTGGAATGCTGGCTTTACGAGGTGTATGGTGTGAGTCAGGCCCCTCTCTCCATGTCTCCTGAGAGGCCATGTTGTCTGTTAGCTCCTTAGCGCTGCTACCTCTGCTGAAGAGTCCCGGTCGTGATGGCCCCAAACTCAACGGCTTTTCACTGCGATCACGACCACGACTGGCAGAGACATACAAAATAAGACAAATGACATTTAAATTCTACATTTGTATTTGTAGCTCTTCAGTTCTCAGATGTTGGGTACCTTCCCAGTGGGCGTCTGGAATCAGAATCAGAAGTTTGGGCTGGTGCTGGGCTGGGCTGAGATGTGGACGACTGTAGTGCTGAATAACGGTTCAGGGTGCTACTGGCAGAGCGCGTTAACTCTGGAAACATGGGCATGTAATATAGAAAACAGTAATCTAAACTTCACTGAATGGGCAGTCAATTTAAGACAAAGTTTTAACAAAGTCTTGAACATTACTTCACACTGTGTGTCATTTGTGGATGTGGCCTCACCAGGGTCACTAGCTTTAGCTCCACCACTGCTGCCCTTTATCCAGTTGATCTGAGCCCGCGGACCAAGCTGAATCTTTTCATCGATTTGAGGCTGTAATGGGGATTGGTTGGGATTCAGAGGTCATAGAGGGTACGAGAGCATTACTACCTCATCACTATATCACAGATTCTAAAATGACTCATCATTGATTGTTAAAGCACATGTGGTGCCAATGTCAACATATTCCATGCTGCACTTAACAACTGTGATTATAATCAGTAGGTGGCAGTGGTACCCACTGATTGGCATTCAAAAATGGGTTTTATGTGTGAAATATGAAGTGTTTGTGCAGCGAATCATCTCTTCACCTTGGAGATCTTGGGGATCTTTGTGGGGTCGATGGTCCTGCTGTTCTTAGTAGTGGGCACAGTGTTCCAGGTCTCCTCCCTCTGGGAGCGCTGATCTCTTTGGTCTATAACCAAAGACACAGAGCAGCATTATTTCACAACAGATCACCACTAGCCTATAATAGTCATTGAACACTGAATCAGACATGCCAAGGGTTTTATTACGTGTTTAAAGCAGGGGGCCAGGACCCACAAAGGGGCCTCATCACAATTCGAAGGATATTTCTTTTAGAAATATAATTATTTCAGCTTTTCAGTGAATTAATTCCAAGCATATTTCTTATTTTAATTTGTTACCTCAATAAATGTCATTTATATTTAAGCATTCCTAAAATAAAATCTGGATATATAAGGGAATTTTGTGAAGTGTCATGAAAATAAATCAAATATTTCAAACTTTTATCAAATTTAAAAACAATACATTTCTATAATGAATAAACATTTTTATAGTTATGTGAAGCTCTGAGATTGCTGAAATTGCTGAGAATTACAGTCACAAACTAGTAGAAAATGCAGTTCTTGAAATTTTTGGATGTAACTTCTGGATTTTCAATATCATCTCTTCTAGTTTCTGAAAATATAAAAATGAAAACAAGAAGCTTTGTACCAGAAATATCTTAAAGGGTTGAGAACCACTGATCTAAAGGAATAGTTCACCCAAAAATGTGATTTCTGTCATTATTTTCTTACTCACAAGCTGTCACATTCCTTACTTTTTAGATTATAATTTTTTTGAACTATTCCTTTAAAATAATAGGAAATCTGTCAAGTTACTCTTGTATGAACAAACCCAAAAGCACAGTCAAACCTTGTTAACCATTAACGTGTTCTCCTCTACAAATGAGCTGTCTGCAAAGCCTGCTGTCTGAACATGTTCCCATTATGGTTTTGATGTTCAAACCTTATCTCGGAGTATACCTGGAATGTCAAATGAGGTTTTGTCCTCTGGGCGGCGCTGTAGTTGACCTGAGACACAATACAGGAGACACAATCCAAAAAGCTGTGAGGAAGTGCTGTGGCTCTCACCTGGCCTCCTCTTGATGTCCTTAGACAGAAGCTGCTGATGAACCTTCCTCTGTTCCTCCTGTTCCTCCAGCTTGGCCTCTTTATGGATCTGCTCTATGGTTTTAGGACCCTGGTCTGCTCTTCGGGACACCCAGTTATGCTGGACAATATAAATAATCAGAGAGATCAGGTGTCTATGATTAATAGATCAGTGTCATTCTGAGAAACAGTTACATTTAACTCCAAACTATATAAAACTACAAACCTTTCAGGATTTTTTTTTTTTTAAACAATAAAAGCTTAAAAAATTTGAAGAAGCATCCCTCCTCTTTTTGTCTCTTCTCTCTCACACATTTTTATCACTCAAAGATAAAACAAAAACTGAAGAATGCAGGGGAGGGACACCAGGCTAAACTACGCTATTGGCAAACCGATGTGAATATAATGTGATGCCAAAAGTTATGACCTTGCTGACACTATATTTAACCTGTGGCTGTTTCTGGGCCACTGAGTTCAGTGTTTCTGTTTCCGTGCCTTTTTTCACGTATATTTTTCCACTTACAAAATTAATATGTTAAATAAAAATCATATAAATTATAATAAAGTAAAATTATTGTTTTTTTATTAAATATTTTATATTAAAACTTTTAAAGAACAATTTTAATGTATTTTAAAATGATCTAAAATACTATTATTAGAAATGAATGCTTTTATTTAGCAAGGATGCATTAAATTGATAAAAAAAAAAGTGACAGTAAAGAACCCATTCTAAATTGTAATGATATTTCACCAAATTACTGCTTTTACTGCACTGTTCCACTATTTTCGTTAAAGTCAAATGTCACAAAGCACTAAAGATTATGAAGTGGTTAAAAAAATAAATAAATGAAGACGGCAAAAAACGCTACACAGATGCTTCTTTCTGTTACTTGCATGAAAACCAGGCCTTTCTAAACGTCTGGCAATGGCTATCTGTACACTCTCCATCCTGTAGCATGAACCGTATCCGTGACGATGTCTTGCGCTCTTTGACAATTTTCTCCATCTGGTTGAAGTACTGGTCCATACGGGGCTATTCAAGGACACAGAGCAGGGAGTGATGAAAAACATTTCAGTTGAATATCAAATACTGACTTCATGAGTCCATGTGCCCTTGTCAATCACAACATCACTGCAAGATTACTGATTATAAATGAAGACAGACTTCTTCATTGCTACAGTGATGTGTGATCATATTGCACAGATCTTCCTGTCTGTACCCATCCATTATGGGTTACAGGACATATAGGGAGTCATCGTAAATCTAAAAAATTATGTTTTGAGGCAAAGAACTGTTCCTAAATCAAGAAGGTCAATAAACACAGAACCTATTTCCCGATTTGACTCCCTGTGAGCTGAAAAATGCCTCAAGTTCCTGCTGCTAGAAAGAAAGGATGGATACAGAAAACATTTACCCTCTTGCCTAACACTTAGCTCCAGGGTCTGTTGGGCTCAGCTGAAACACATTTAGACTGTGTGTGTGCGTGTGTGTACAGTATTCAGAATATGTTCACCCCCATGCCTGATTATTCCTCATTCTTTTGCTTTGCACTGCAGCATTTTCCCAGCTCAGTCCTTTGTACAGCTACAATGACATTTCAACCAAGTACTTCAAAAGACAAAGGCATTTCAACATATTCACAATCAGATTAAAGATAAAAATCTCAAAGCTACACAATCGTGCCACGATGATAAGGAGCTGTGCTGGAAAACTGGGTGAAAAAAAGGCTTTTCCAGTCAAAGCTTTTGGAGTGTAAAATGTGTTCAATGCAATGTGATATTCCATTTAACTTATAACTGCATTAAAAAGGTTTCTATATTAAATTCTAATGTTATTTAGATGCCATTCAATGCATGTAATTTAGAACTAATTTAGTTTCACTGCAACATAAAGAGATCATGTGAAAATGTAACACACAATTTTAAATGTTTGTGTGTTTAATAATGGCTATGTTTCACTGACACTAAAGTAAAAAGGTTTTTTTTTCTATTTTTGTTTGAATAATTTTCTTATTCAGAAATTATTTATTAAATTGATCAAAAGTGACAGTAAAAGCTTTTACATTGGTCAAAAAATGTCTATTTCAAATAAAAAAAAAAAAAAAGAATTCTGTATCATGGTTTTCACAAAAATATTAAGCAACACAACTGTTTTCAACATTGATAATAATAAGAAATGCTTTTTTAACAGCAAATCAGCATATTAGAATGATTTCTGGAGGATCATGTGACATTGATGACTTAAGTAATGGCTGCTGAAAATGCAGCTTTGCCATCACAGGAGTAAAACACATTTTAAAATACAAAACAGTTATTATAAATTGTAATAATATTTCACACATTTTTTTTTGATCAAATAAATACAGCCTTGGTGATCATAAGAGACCTTTTTCAAAAAGAAATGGTGTTACTTGTCTTGCTCATGGGAAACTTGGTGACAGTTCATGCATAGTTTATGCTCCAAGACTCAAAACGACACACTTTCAGTTACCCGCCTTTAGCCATCATACAAGAATGCAACACGAACAGCGCTACAGAGATCCCATCAGCGAGAATGTCTCGTTTTGAGCTATTTTTCTACAATACATGCACAAAACAATTCGAACTTTCCCCTCCTTTTTGAGCATCACAGTTAACACTGTTACTGCTGAGTGCTGCCTTTCCAGAGTACTGGACTGATTTATTAGTAGCCTATTTTACCAGACAAACAAACAGCAGAGGCGTACTGAAGGAATGCCAAGTGAACAACAGTGATTATGTGGTTAGTTAAGAATTCATCTAAAAATTCAGCTTTTGAGTGTCCTTTTGGGCTAAATAAAGCTCCAGTCCTTATATACTGCAGTCTCAGCCTCAGACAGAACACCCATGGACTGCCTACAGACCGCCTGTCTGATGCATATTGCACACAAAATGAAAATGAAAATGGCAAGCTCCAGTGTGATCGGCTGGATTTATGCAATGTCCAATGTGGGGGGGGGGGACTTCTGTGCACTTCGAAGGTGAAACCAATTGCAGGATTTGCCAATATTCACAAGGTTCTGGCATTGAATCATTCCAAGATATTCAAGAATTTTCTCTGAGGAACGTAGAAGCACATCTGCACATGATTTCAGATTTACCCTTCCATAAAAATCATACAAAATCTGTGTTTGGTCTGGTACAAGTCATTACAAGATGTGCAAGTCACGACAAATGTTTTCTTTAGTAGATGGTCTGTATGTCTTTAATTTAAGTCGTTCGAGTCATTTACATCATGGAGGGTTACACTATCACTCTTACAAGTCGAACTAACCATGCATTATGTTGCAATTCCTTGTAAATCAACCCAACGCCATCAAAAATCATTTTAACTCTTATTTGTTGCTTAACGAGTGTTAATTTCAGACCCTACTTACTTGTCAATTAGATGCTTCCTTCCTGTCTAAGAGGCAGTTCTTGAGCAGTTTGCAAAGTGGACCATACTTTTGCCATTAGGTTTTACAGTGGATCTAGTTTCATGGTCATATTAGATTACTTAAATAATAAGTAAAACATTCTACCTGGGATGACTTCCCCAATTTCCCTTTCCAAGGGATTTTTACCACTGATCTTGTGAAATACGAATCGATACGGCTACAGAATGTATAATAACAAACTGCTGGGTGAGTTACCTTGGCTTTCTCGAAGTCAAGGTCTTTGCCGATGGTAGTGAGGAGTCTGCAGAGGCACTCTAAGCTCTCGCCGTCATGGTTTTTTAGTAGTTTCACCACACAGTCATGCATGATGGGCTCTGTCAGCATCTTGAGCTTGAACAGCTCACCGATAAATTTGATATTTCCTGTGGAGCGACGCCGGGCCTTGTCCTTCGCCTCCTCGAGCTCTTCCTGCAGTTTTTCCCTTTCTGTGGGCTAAAAAAAAAAGAGTTACATATAAATCCCATAATGCTTTCAATAATGTCTTTAAAAGAATAGTGCAACCAAAAATTAATTGTCATTATTTACTCCCCCTTAATGTCATTCCTTGTGTTCAGAGGAACACAAAAAAAGAGCAATGTTGAAGAATGTACTGGCAGCACTGTTACTATTAACCAAAACACAAATGAAAACTAAAACTATTAAAATTGTTTTTGGTAATTGAAAGTAGGCTGAAATAAATAAAATATAAATATCGGATGGAAAACTAACAATAAAATGAAAACTGAAAATATAAAAATAAAAGCTAATTCATAATATTAATAAATATTATAATAGTATTTAATACTAGCATTATATAAAAAAATACTAAAGTAACAACTGCATACTAACCATTTTTTTTTTTAAATAAAATGATTTGGGTTGGCATGAGGGTGAGTAAATAATGACAGATTTTTCATTTTAGGGTTAACTTCCTATTAAATACATTTGCCCTGGTGAATATAGTACATAAATAGACATTACGGACTAAAAGTCAAAAAGTCAACTAAGACGAGCAAGTCTAAATTCTTGCTAATCATTATTGAATAATTACTGATGTGGCAGAGTCCAGCTCCTTTTGTTTTCTCTCAAGTACGACGTCGTCCACTTTGTCCCTCTCGAATTCCTTCTGACAGCGGTTCAATAGCAGCTTCCGGAAGTTTACAGTGATATTAGGTTTGTCTGCTGTGGGCACTTTTAGCTACAATTGGATCATAAGAGGAAGAAATACTTATGACATACTAAAGAATGAGTAATATGAGGCAAAATAACGGACAGTCCAAAGAAAATAGACATGGAAATTTCACAACTGCACACTGCACAATTAACTCCAAAGTGCACAGAACGTACCGTAGCCAGGCAGCGACACATGTTGGCGTAGGCCACAGAGAAGCTGGGCTCATCAATGGCTTTCTCAAACACAAGGTCGATGACTCCTTTCAGCCTCTCCTCTGTGTTGATCGTGAGATCCGTCACCTGCTTCATCAGCTGATGAAACATCTGGGGTGTGAGCTTGTTCAAAATGCTACGAACTTTCCGGAACAACTCCTGAAGTGCCAGAAAAGCAACAGATTGCCAACAAAACAACCTTCAGATAAAATAAACAAATCAGGTGACAAATCAGGACTTAAGGGATGTGAGAACGTCAAACAAAACCCCAGTGCCGACGAGGACAAAAGTAGCCACATGTGACAACCATCTAATTCAAGCTTAAGTGTGCATCTCTTGAAGTGCTTCTTTTACAGTTAATTTTTCAAACACTTATGGATAATAGTAAAAGAGCAGAACTCCACACCTGGGTTTTCAGGGCCTCTGGGTCATCTGTGACATTCTCTTTCTTCATCCCAGGTTTCCAGGCATTATCTGCCTTCTTGAGCTGAACGTCATCAGTAACGGAAACATTTACTATGATCTTGCGTGGTGGAAGTCGCCGCACATTTATAAGCTTTGGATAAAGTGTACAGATAGAAAAGAAATGAACAGCTTTTAGAAGAGTGTCACGCTTTAAAATGTAGACAATTGCTGGGCTAATCTCACTTATAAATCAAAAGAAAAAAAAAGAAACTTTCTTTTATAAAATTAAGCACATTCTACCACTAAATTCACATTACTGTAATATATGTGGATGTTTTGCTTTTTGAGCCATTAGTTTTTACAGTAAAATAATATTAGAAAAACAAATTAAAAGCAGTAATAAAGGTACAATATATAAATTCTTAGTATATCATCTTTTTTTCCACATTATAGTAATGTGAATTGGATTTTTTTGCATCAATGAAGTAATGAGAATTTGGATGGAAATGTGCTTAATTGTTATGAAAATAATGTCAAAAGGCAAAAAAAACTTAATGGCCCTAAAAGAGGCTTCATTTACTTTATGCAAAATACAATGATTTATTTCTTTCTTTTGATTTTGGGGTGAAACAAGACCTAGATATTAATCTTAGGTGGTTTCTTGATGAATAGATGTGTGTGTGTGTGTGTGTGTGTGTGTGTGTGTGTGTGTGTGTGTAAACACCTCACATCTATATATATATATATATATATATATGTATATGTATAGCTATTTTTGGTTCTGTATTATTTTTGGGTCTGTAATAGTGCATACGAGTTATTATAACTCACTGGGGCGCCGTGTCCTCCTGGCATCTGCCTGCTGAAGTCAGCAAAAGCGGGAGTGAAATCCTGGGGAGTGCCCCTGGAAATCAACCTGGGGTCCACAGACCTCAGTGGCAGCTTGTTTTGGTTAATCTGAAACAGAAGAGATCATTTCCATGAGTAATCCAGCAGGAGGCGCAGTGAGAAACAGAGCTGTGTCATGAACAAAACACCAGATCTCCCTCCCCTCCTCCTTATGCTGATCTTGGACTAGCTGTACCTATCTGTATCTTTATCACAATCAGTATGAGAAAAACTTGTTTGAGACCAGCACTCCCTTGCCCTACAGCACTGAGGGGAAACAGTATTTGCCATTGAGACTAGCTCCATTTGTTATTTATATATCAACAACATGTTCAATGATTTACGCTCCAGTCAGTGTGTGTGTACACACCTCACATATATATATATATATATATATATATATATGTATATGTATAGCTATTTTTGGTTCTGTATTATTTTTGGGTCTGTAATAGTGCATACGAGTTATTATAACTCACTGGGGCGCCGTGTCCTCCTGGCATCTGCCTGCTGAAGTCAGCAAAAGCGGGAGTGAAATCCTGGGGAGTGCCCCTGGAAATCAACCTGGGGTCCACAGACCTCAGTGGCAGCTTGTTTTGGTTAATCTGAAACAGAAGAGATCATTTCCATGAGTAATCCAGCAGGAGGCGCAGTGAGAAACAGAGCTGTGTCATGAACAAAACACCAGATCTCCCTCCCCTCCTCCTTATGCTGATCTTGGACTAGCTGTACCTATCTGTATCTTTATCACAATCAGTATGAGAAAAACTTGTTTGAGACCAGCACTCCCTTGCCCTACAGCACTGAGGGGAAACAGTATTTGCCATTGAGACTAGCTCCATTTGTTATTTATATATCAACAACATGTTCAATGATTTACGCTCCAGTCATCCTGTGAACGGAGGGAGCAAGAACAGCCAGAAACAGATGTGAGCGAGTACACATGCAAAGTAAAATCTAGGAACTGAAATAGGAAACTGAAAGTACTGCGTGCATGTTCAGAACAACAGAAACAAGTGTTGTCGGAAACAGTAACCGAGAAAGTATATATAGATGACAACAACAAGCTTGCTGTGAAAACTCTCATATCAACAGATTAGACTAAAGTTTAAGACTATGCACTGAACAGGAGCAGGGCATTTATGTTCCAACATCTTTAGGCTAAATGATGCCTACTGCCAAGTATGACATACCCGTAATGCAATTTTAATGGAAACAGGACGTCAAGGGAGTTTCATGGCTGAAGAGTGCAGCTTAGTCAAAGTTTAGAAGTCCGGGGAACATACTTGTATTACTGTACTTTTCACGTTGTAAGCACCTTAAGTGAAAAATTTTATGTCTGTATTTTCAGGTTTTTTAGAAAGTAGGCAAAGAATGTTTTTGACACTAAAAATAGTTAGGATCACCCTGTTAAACTGAGTAGTCACGTAGGTTACGAGATTTCTCATTGTACAAAATGGGTTAAGATTTAACCTGCATACTTATGAGGTTAATAACACTGATTAGACACGTATGGCAAGCGACTAGTTTTGATAACTTTTTGTTCATTTTTGTTCAGTTTTGATAACTGCTTGTGCAAGTGTTTAAAATGTTTTAAATGTTTTTGAATGTCTTACGCTCACCAAACATTATTTATTCCTGTGATGGCAAAGCTGAATTTTCAGCAGCCATTACTCCAGTCTTCAGTGTCACATGATCCTTCAGAAATCATTCTAATATGCTGATTTGGTGCTCAAGAAACATCTATTATTATCAATGTTGAAAACAGTCGTGCTGCCTAATATTTTTAGGGAAACCATGATACATTTCATATGTGATACAGTAATACTATTATTTATCAAATGCACATTGTGTTTTTGTCTACAAAATCCAAGAATCAGTCAGACAGCTCAATTCCAGAAGGACTCCAAAACTTCTGACAACATAAGAAATGATTAACAACAACAACAACAACAATAAACACCTTGTCTAGCACCACATCACTGATCTGAGGCAGTCCCTCTGGTTTCTGCACACAGGCCGGCATAAACTGAAAACCCAACAGGAAGTCCCGGTCATACTGTCTCTTTCCATTAGATTGCACAAGACCTGGGGTGGAAAAAGCACAGCAATAGTAGGACAGACATATATTATAGTTATGTAATTTGTTAAGAGTAATACATTGGAAGAATCAACAAAAATAGTATAAAATTGTAAGGTGCTTTTTGGTGTTACAAACAACAAAAACGTTTAATAAGCACTCTCTGAAATCAAAATGTGACTAGCAATAGCAATTCATGGCTGTGCTGTATACCATTGGCTACTGGCTATTGGATGACTTCTTCGATCTCCAATGAATGAAAAAAATCTGTATCAACGCTAAAATGAAAAGATCAGAAATTTCAATTAGTTCCTGTGGGAAGTCTTACCTTCCTGCATGAGTGGAGTGGGTGAACACATGGACCCCCTGCTGTCTCCGAGTGTAACGCCACTGTCAGTGCTTTCTGTCTCCACCCCATTCCTAAAAGGCTCTGTTTCAATCTCACCGTTCTCCTCTGAGAGCTTCTCCTGGTGCCCTAAGGTTGGTTGTGAGACCATGTCATCTCCAGTAGAGCTGTCCTTTGTGGTCTCCTCCTGATGTGAACGAAGAAAAGCAGCATTACACAAGGGCCTGGAGGTGTTATGTGAAATGAATGACTGCATAATGGTTTGTGCAATGATAACAATGCCATTAGTCTGCGTTTCAAAGATGGCCGCCGAGTGACATGACTTGTCGTCTTAAAGGGACTTTGGCGATACCCTGTGCTTCACGTTACTATCCGGTGGCTGGTTTCGACAGCACTTAGGATAAACGTATTTATCCTTGATTTCGTCGCTTATTTGCCATTGTGCAAGCTATCGTATGCCCCGTGGTACTATCCGAAGGCAGTTTTGATATCCATGTGTGATTCCATGCAGCCTGGCCCCCCACAGGATGCTGTCTCCAGCCTGTCTGCTGCTGGTGGTTCAAACAGTGGGACTGTACATTCATCTAGTGCAAGCCAATCTTCTCCTGATGACATTCTTTTGATTCTGCAGATGACAGTGGCTCATTTGGGTCTTGATAAATCTATTCAGCCTGCTCAAACTAATGTGTATTTCAGGCAAAATGCTTTGTGGCTGAATTCTCCAGTGCATTAACAGGCTCCAATGTGCCTAAGAGGAGGTCAAAGTCAGCCTGCATTCTTGTCTCAATGGCTAATGCTGACTCTATTGAGGTAGGTCGGGCACCTGAAATTGAACAGCCGGTAACAGCATTGGTGCTATCACCAGATGAAGTGCTTAGAGGCAACGTACGCAATGTGGTCGTACTGACACATTATTGAAAAAAGCATAGGAATCTGTAGCCTACATAACTTGAGCAGAGAATACTATTTGCCAGCTGCTGCTTGCCCGTAACACCACATTAGAGTCAATGAATGTTGACCCCTCTGTACCTCAGTTCTTACAGACTGCCCTGTTGACTATAGGTCATGTGATGCGTGAACTTGGGACACTTTTGGCGACCCTGCTAACAGCCCGGTGCCAGGTATGGCTTGCTCAGGCAAGGTTGCCTGAAGATTGTAAGAAGACATTGAGGGAACTACCAATTGGACATCTTTTACCCAAAGTTGAACATTCTTCAACTCTTGGCACCGAGAAAAAACGCCCGAGCGCTCAGCGTTAAAAAGACACTCAGCACTCAGTACCCTCTAGGCTTTTAAAAAAACGCGGTGCTCCCATTGAAAACAATTGAAAAAATATGCCAGCCTCAGGGAAAACGCTTTGGTGGACACGTGGCCTAACTCAGGCCCCACGGGCTCCTTCTTTTAGGATGCCATTGACGCCAGCTTACCCACACTACTCGAGCTCAGAGCAGCAGTTGCGTCACCACAGCAGTCCTCAACTTTAAACACCACATCGACATAGAGTGGCCAGAGACTCAGTCATGCTGCCCTTTTCCCCTCCACCACAGGTTCCTAAAGTGTCTTCCTTTTTGAATGTTGCGCACAGTCGATGTTCTACAATCTGTGATGAAAGGAGTCTGGTTTGTGAGTGTAGACTTGAAGGATGTTCCCATTGCTCAAAAGTTTATGTTGCTGCTATATCTACTTGTCATGCCCCGGTCAATGGTGCATCCTTCGGGTCTCACAACCTTGTATGTAGTTTTCTGAAGGGAGCAAGGCATTTAAAGCCTGTTCGTTCTAATCCTTTTTCTGTTTGGGACTTGCCGCTTGTTCTAGAGTTTCTTTGTACACCACAATTTGAAGCATTGGATGTTGTGGATATTAAGTGATTGTGCTTGTGGGCTTGAAAGTGTCTTTTCTGTTAGCCATTGCTTCCACTAAACGCGTTTGTGAGCTTCATGCCCTGTCAATAAGTGAATCGTGCTCACACTGGTTACCAGAGGATTCTGGAGTCATTCTCTCCCTAAGGTCTTGTCGCCACAATTTGTGAATCAGTTTGTTCATCTGGCTGCTTTTCAACCTCCTTTTTCTCCCTCCGATGCAGGCGGGGGGAGATCTCATCTTGTGTGTCCTGTACAAGCTTTGAGGTGCTATGTTAAGTCTACTGCTTCTTTTAGACAGACAGATCAGTTATTTGTCTGTTATGGTGAGGTACGCAAGGGCGCTCCTTTGTCTAAGCAAAGACTATCATGTTGGATCGTCGAGGTGATAAAGCTAGCATATAATAATTCTAACCTGCCTTTACCAGCGGGTGCTAGTGCTTAGCACCACCTCTGGTGGTCAGGAGGAATGAAACAGAACACTATGCATTAACGCTAGTTCCGTATGTAACTGTGGTTCTGTAAATTCCGGATGACCGCCAGAGTTCCTCGTCATTCAAAATGCACGAGAAAGCATTCCGAGGCTGGGCATCGAACTTCCGTGGTTTATATCCTCACATCTCGGTCTACGTCATGACTCTGTTGGTATTTCTTTCTCGACTTATCTAGCTGGTGCAGCGATTATCCACTAGTGCTTAGCACTGCCTCTGGTGGTCATCCGGAATTCACAAAACCACAGTTACATACGTAACTAACGTTAATGCATATAACTGGTTTCATTTAAAATATAAAATTTCTTAACAAAATTTGGTTCCATTTTCATGTTTAATGCAGGAGGATTGTAAAAGTTTCAGGTTTTTGGAGGACGTTTTATGACTCCAAAAATCCAAAACGAATTAAAGTAAGATCAAATCCAAAATGTTATTTAAAAAAAAAAGAAAAATAATTAGTCTTGGATTTTTGAGCCCAAAACCATTTGAAAATGGTTTTGAAAATCCAAAAAAAAAAAAAAAAAAAACACAAATAAATTGTATATTTTGAAAATGTTTTCATTTATTTTTAAGGATAATAACACTGTTGTCAATGTCACCTCTGTGAATCTCACCTCATTCTCCTTCAGCAGTGTTTCCACCATCAGAACATCTTCATTTGGTTTCTTCCAAGACTTTGGTACAGCAGAAACAGCTTGGGCGAACACAAAAAGGACAACACAATTGGTAACTGGTCATTTGAACTTTTAATTTTGCCTGCTTTGTAACATGAATCATGAAGAACAAATACCTGAGGGTATGAACTTTCTAGAGTTGTTCTGAGTTTGTGATTCTGAAGCATCCTGAGCCTTCGGTTGGACATTGTCCGAGGACTTGTTTTGCTCTGGCACCTCAAGGACAACTGACTGCACTAGTGGTGCCAAACCAGGTGGTGGTCCAATGACAGTAGCAGTGCAGGAGGTGCTTGAAGGGGCCTGTACTGTAGGGATCAAGGGCACATGTACAGCTAGAGAAGGGAGGTGCTCTGCCTGGAGCTCCACCAAGGCCACTGGAACTTCCTGACCAGACTCCTCCGTGGATAACATACCCTGGGTTGGCAGCTGAACCTCGCGGGACAATGATATCTTTAGGGCTTCCTGGACCTCAGGTTCTTCATAGCTTGATAAGTGAGTTTGAGACTCGGCAAGGCCATTTACCAATTTGAGGGACGGCGAGGGCGAAGCAGACAGTCTGAGAGAACTTTCAGGAACAGAGTCCCCACCAGAATTAACCAGATGCGTCTGAGACTTGGTAGTTGAAGGAGAAATAAATTCAGGTTCTCCTGCAGCAGTTGGTTTAATGCATTCACTTGAAGGATGGGAGGGAACATCAGAGGCCATCTCTGGAGAAGAAGAGGCTAATAATGGAAGACTTGGGGCTTCTCTTTTCTCTAAAGTGGACTCTGAAGGCCTAGGCCCAGGAGATACAGGCATTATGGGAGCAGACTCCATTTTTGGCCTGTCATCTATAAGGTCAAGAGCAAAGAGAAGGTTAAAACATGAACAAAAGGAAACTAAAGACCTTAAGAGACAACTATTATCACAAAAGCGGGGTTGGGTGTGGAGTTATACCTAAATTAGGTTTGCCATCCATGGGCGCAGGGCTCTCTGAGATTCTCTGAGGTGGGTTGACACATGTCGTTTGTTCTGGGGTCTGACAGTTGCTTGGCTGTTTTAGGGTGAAAAAGAGATAAAGAAAAATGCAGACACATCAGTCAACCATAGCACAGTCCTGCAGAACAAGAACTTTGACTATGGGCATAAAGCCTAGCCCACAGTCTAGCTTATTCTGGCCCATAATCACCCACCCAACGGCAGCTTATTTTATGTAAGTCTGGGTGGATATGGTAATGATAATTTACTTGCATAGTATTACCATGGCAATACAATGTTTTTGGACATCTATCATGGAAACATTTTTAGGACATGAATCATAGTAATATGTTTTTTTTTAACATGGTACCATGGTAATAGCACATTTTTGGGTACGTACTATGGTAATACAATGTTTTTGGATAAAGTAATCTTGTGTTTTTTTTGGATCGGTACCATGGGAATACCACGTTTTTGGACAGATTCTATGGCAATGCTATGTTTTTGGTAGACTTGTGCCGGTATTCGGTAAAGCGATATATCACGTTAATGAATATGCACGATATTGTTATCGTGGGCACTTCTAAATACCGTGAATAATTATATATTACAAATTATTCCGAATTTAATAACTTCTGTAGCAAATGTAGCTATTGCTCATTGTGAATGTTAATGCATTAACTAAGGTTAACTAATGAGGTCTTATTGTAAAGTGATACCGATTGTATTGGTCTTTATAGTTCTTTTGCACTTTAATCTGTGTAAAACTTTTAACTTTATACATTTTTCTGTATTGCTTTATTGCATTTAAATGTTCAGTTATTTTTGTTATAAGAAAAAAGTTATTAAACCTGTTATACTGTATTATGACAGCACTTTTTAAAACTAAATTTCAATATCGTGATAATACTGTATACCGTGATAAAAGCATTAGCAATTAATCGCAACATGAAAATTTGATACCGGCATATCCCTAGTTTTTGGGTATAGTGATCTCATGTTTATAGACAGGTACTAAGGTAAAACTATGTTTTGGACATATGCATGTTTTTTGGACAGGTACCATGGTATTACCATGTTTTTGGACATGATAAGCATGTGTTTTTTTAACAGGTACCATGGTAACACCATGTCTTTTGGCAAGGTAATCTCATGTTTTACTTGGACAGGTACCACAGTAATACCATGTTTTTTGGACATGGTAATCTCATGTCTTTTTAGACAGGTATCAATTTAATACTATGTTTTTTTGGACATAAACATTAGGTACTACCATTGCATTCTTTGAAGTACTTTGGCGTATCATGTAAATACCATGGTACATATGGTAATCCTTCAGTGCCACGGTATACATTAAAGATGTCAGCATCTGACATCATCTGTGACTACCGCATTACTTTTTTGTAAGAGTCATAGTGCTGGTTATGATCAAGAGGGAGTGGAATGCAGCAGCCATTGTCATTTACATTTCTGCCGAAACATTTAGCTGCTTGTTGACACACTTTATCGATTAATTTTTTTTTGATTGTCCATAGACCAAAATATACATATAATGGTGCAGCCAACAGCCTAAAGGCGGTCACACACCGGATGAGAAGCGCAGAGTCACGTCGCATTGCGCCACATCTTTAAAATTCAAACACATTGTTTTCTATGTGTGTATGCACACCGGCGGCGCCGTTCGGCTATCCCTCGCGGACGACTGCCGCACACAAAACACAAAATAAAATCCAGGCCTGGTCCTCTCTCATCCAACACTGTCGTCACTCCTCCTTTTATCCTTCCGGAGCTCCTCCGTGGGACTCGAGACCGGTGAGTGGCACAGGTGTCGCGCATTAGCATTTACTCCACCGGCCTCGCGCCGTTCCCATGGCTCTCGGCCCCGCCCCTCTCATCACAACGTGTTAAACACTCACATGATGCATGAACTTGTGTTAAATGCATTAATAACTGCACTCCACTAAAGTAAATAATTACTTCAAGTATAAATAACTGAGAAAGAACAAATTCTGGCACCTGATAACTCACTTTCCTATGAAATTACATGTAATTTTAGCTCAGACTACACCTGCCCCTATTTGAAGTTATGCCTGTTTCTGAAGGCACAGAACAATGTGTATTTCTTGCCTGTGGAGGGGTGGGTGTGGAGGACAGGTGTCCTGTGGGTGGGGTTGGTGTTGAGGAGGGCTGTCCTGCAGGTGGGGTTAAGGTTGAGGCCGAGTGCCCGGTAGGAGGAGTAGGATTACGGCTTCCAAACATGATTTCCTCTGTGATGTCCTTTCCACCCTGGTTGGGGTCTCGGATCCGAATCTGGGAGGACAATGGCACAAAACAACAAATAACTCACTAAAGCAACCGGGTCAATCGCAGTTCCCTAGCTTACAGGGCTGTCAGAAGTACCAGTACTTCAGTACCAACTGTATTTTGAGTCATTGATTGCTGAAAATATTCCCCTTTTATAATATTCCCCTTTTAAAATATTCTCCTTTTATATTACTATATTTCACAATATAGCAATGTTCAAAAGTTTGGGGTCAGTAAGATTTGTTTTTTAAAGAAATTAATACTTTTATAAGGCAAGGGCTCATTAAACTGAACAAAAGGGACATTTATACTGTCACAAAAATATTATCTCAAATACATGTTGTTCTTTTGAACTTTATTCATCAAAGAGTCCTGGAAAACTGTATCTCAGTTTCCACAAAATTTTAGACAGCACAAAAAAAATATTTCTTACACACCAAATCAGTGAATTATACTCATTTTTGAAAGATCATGTGACACTGAAGACTGGAGTAATAGCTGCTGAAATTCAGCATTTCCATTACATGAATAAATTACATTTAAAAAAGAATAAAACAGAAAAGTTATTTTAAATTGTATTAATATTTCACAACATTACTGTTTTTACTGTATTTTTAATCAAATAAATGCAGCCTTGGTGTGCATAAACGACTTCTTTTAAACACATAAAAAAATAGTGCTGTCAAAATGAACGTGTTAATGTATGCAATTAATTTTTTCAGTTTAACGCCTTCAAAATATTTAACGCAATTAATGCAGGGGCGGAGCTAGGGTTGGCCACCCCACTCACAACTGCTGCTTCTGTCTCTTTTTTCTTGACAGGAATTATGTTTATTTAGACGCAGAAAGCCTTTACGACTACATCAAATGGGAGACTTTTCAGACGCACAGTCCAACTCCGCAGAAAAGGTACAGGTGACGAGGGAGCTTCAGTAGAACAAGAGTGAACCATAGTCAGATGAGATGTTGTCAGGCTGCTATATGTCAGTAAAAACAAATTTTCCTGTCCTGTCAGCTGTTATACTGTGCTCGTAGCACCTGCTCTTCAATTACATGCACAAATGCGGTGGCATGTGCTATAGCCTATATTACTTCATATTAAACCGTAAAAGAAAATACGAGCATGCAATATCATAGTTATGTCGTCAGTTAAGTCATGAAGTTACCAAAAAGCTGATTAAAGCTGCCTTAAAACTATTCCTGCATGTAAGTATTTGTTATATATGAGTCACATTTAAGAACATGTCTCTGAAATGCAGTGGTTTTCAAAAAATCTCCCTCATCTAACACACCCAATTCAACTCGTCAGCTCATTAGTAGAGACTTTAAGACCTGAGGTGGGTCAGAAAAGGTAAAGAGTTGTGAGAAAATGCAATGCGTGACAGATCCGCGTCATGTTCAGCAGCAACAGCTCTTAAAGCAGCCAAAATAACCTAATAAATAACCCAACTGCTGTGATCAAAGAACAAAATAAAAAAGAGGAAATCAATAACTTTTGTAATAAATGTTAAAATTGATAGCTCAATTATATGGTAATGTTGAATGGCTATAGTCAATGGTCAAATATTGGAAAGAAAAAAAAATTCATAGAGACATCAGTAGTATTGTTATCAGTGATACTCGCCATTAAACAAATATAAAAAATATACTGTCTTTATGTTGTTTCTACTTTAATTTGAAGATTGCATGTGAAATTATTGCAATATAAAAGTATATTTAATAAATAAATTTAATAAAAACTTTAATGTTAGGTGCGATTAATCAGTTAATTTTTTTTAACCGATTGACAGCACTAATTAAAACACCTTACTAACCCCAAACTTTTGAATGGTAATGTAGTTCTAAAGTAAAATATACGTTTAATTTTTTTCTTATGTTTGTAATTTGTTTCATTGTTCTTTATAGATTTAACTACCAACTGTTTACTTGGAAATATATTTAAATTTGAAAAAAATTCAGCGCTATACAACATTGCTTTCATTTAATCTGTTAATATTTATATGATTATGTAACTTCAATTACAGGAGTATTTTCAACCGCACATTCATTTTTTGTTGGTCCTGACAACAGAAATATTTCCCTAACATTTGCATCCTGAGAGTTCAGTTTACTGTATGTGATGAATTCAAAATCAATCTTTGAAAAATGCTTAGATACAAGCTGACATCTTTAGTTGGCTGATGAAACAGGTACAATTTTTCCAAAAGGCGTCAACCTCACTGACGTAGTAGACCTTTCTGTAAATTTAACACATTTTACTGGATTCCATTTTTCTAGATTTTTTCCATTTTTCTAGCCCCCAATCCAATGCTAAAGAGTTACTTTCCATGATTTATTTTTGCATGAGGCTGGGTGATTTCTAACTGGCTTAATTCTCACTTTGGCGTGGGATAAAACACCTCGGCTATGCCAACCTCCCAGCATGCAACAAAACCACCACATCAGACAGTCTGATCCAAATATGTCAGGAGTTGCAAATATGTCA
This sequence comes from Sinocyclocheilus anshuiensis, assembly GCF_001515605.1. NCBI lineage: Eukaryota > Metazoa > Chordata > Actinopteri > Cypriniformes > Cyprinidae > Sinocyclocheilus > Sinocyclocheilus anshuiensis. Next base: position 839,382 of record NW_015539889.1, on the reverse strand, counting down.
CAAATTGACTTCATTCCCGGATAAATTCAATACTTATTCTTCATCTTAAATTCTGGAAATTTAATAGACTAGCATGACATAATTGCACAAAAAGCTAAGGCCAATACCAAGGTAAAACCAATACTTGATGAACATCCCTTTTAACAGCATTTTTGCATTTAAGCTGGGTCTGCCAGCCAGGGCTGTTGGGATTAAATCCAAGCCTTATCAGTCTAAAATGAATGGAGAACTAAGTGGATCCCTTGGCATTTCTAAAAACGAGGCAGAGTGTTTCAGGTACTCACTGGTTTCTTTTCACGCTTGGTTGGTGGAGGTGGCAGTGGTGCAGGCACTATGATGGGTGGAGAGGGAGGGTACACTGTCTGGCCAGCGTAATATGGCGGCCCGGCAGCTGTTGTTGGAAAAGAGATGGAAGGAAGAAAAACAGTGAGTCACGTCGCTGTGTGAGCTGCTTTCACATGAGATCTAAACAGTCTCAGAGTGAATCGCTTTCTGGAAACGGGGTCATTTCTCAGTTAATCAGACACACACTGAAACTACCTGGAGCTAATATGAACCAGCTGAGTGTGACTCAAGCGCGCTCATACTGAGCTGTGCACTACAGAGAGGTCTGTACTTGCCATAAGGAGCAGGGTATTCCCCAGGCCCCGGTCCTGGATAGAAGGTTCCAGACCCTGGTGGCTGGACGGCATATTGCTGCGGGGGTCCAACGTAAGGTGCACTATGACGATACTGAGAAAAGGAGGAGAATTTCATTGAAATATATATTTATACACTACTGTGCAAAAGTCTTAGGCCATTAGTATTTTCACCAAAAAACAATGGTTTTAAGACATTTATTATCTTTTACTGTAGTGTGTCAGTAGGAAATATCAGTGTACATTTCCAAACATTCCTTTTGCCATTAATTGTAATAACGCCGCAATAATTTGGTATGCACAAGGAGTCTGACAACAGCCCTGCTGCCCGATCTCCTCAGCACCGCGATCCCCCTCAGCAGCGAGGGCTCTCTGACAGCGTGTCCCTCCTTCTTACTGGGTTCCGGCACCAATGTAACAATGTTTGTAGATCCGGGAAGAAGGAGGCGTTTATTAAACTTTAATAAAATAAACAAACACAAAGTAAAGCGGCAGCCCCTCGCGGACGACTGCCGGACACAAAACACAATATAAAGTCCAGGCCTGGTCCTCTCTCATCCAACACTGTCGTCACTCCTCCTTTTATCCTTCCGGAGCTCCTCCGTGGGACTCGAGACCGGTGAGTGGCACAGGTGTCGCGCATTAGCATTTACTCCACCGGCCTCGCGCCGTTCCCATGGCTCTCGGCCCCGCCCCTCTCATCACAACGTGTTAAACACTCACATGATGCATGAACTTGTGTTAAATGCATTAATAACTGCACTCCACTAAAGTAAATAATTACTTCAAGTATAAATAACTGAGAAAGAACAAATTCTGGCACCTGATAACTCACTTTCCTATGAAATTACATGTAATTTTAGCTCAGACTACACCTGCCCCTATTTGAAGTTATGCCTGTTTCTGAAGGCACAGAACAATGTGTATTTCTTGCCTGTGGAGGGGTGGGTGTGGAGGACAGGTGTCCTGTGGGTGGGGTTGGTGTTGAGGAGGGCTGTCCTGCAGGTGGGGTTAAGGTTGAGGCCGAGTGCCCGGTAGGAGGAGTAGGATTACGGCTTCCAAACATGATTTCCTCTGTGATGTCCTTTCCACCCTGGTTGGGGTCTCGGATCCGAATCTGGGAGGACAATGGCACAAAACAACAAATAACTCACTAAAGCAACCGGGTCAATCGCAGTTCCCTAGCTTACAGGGCTGTCAGAAGTACCAGTACTTCAGTACCAACTGTATTTTGAGTCATTGATTGCTGAAAATATTCCCCTTTTATAATATTCCCCTTTTAAAATATTCTCCTTTTATATTACTATATTTCACAATATAGCAATGTTCAAAAGTTTGGGGTCAGTAAGATTTGTTTTTTAAAGAAATTAATACTTTTATAAGGCAAGGGCTCATTAAACTGAACAAAAGGGACATTTATACTGTCACAAAAATATTATCTCAAATACATGTTGTTCTTTTGAACTTTATTCATCAAAGAGTCCTGGAAAACTGTATCTCAGTTTCCACAAAATTTTAGACAGCACAAAAAAAATATTTCTTACACACCAAATCAGTGAATTATACTCATTTTTGAAAGATCATGTGACACTGAAGACTGGAGTAATAGCTGCTGAAATTCAGCATTTCCATTACATGAATAAATTACATTTAAAAAAGAATAAAACAGAAAAGTTATTTTAAATTGTATTAATATTTCACAACATTACTGTTTTTACTGTATTTTTAATCAAATAAATGCAGCCTTGGTGTGCATAAACGACTTCTTTTAAACACATAAAAAAATAGTGCTGTCAAAATGAACGTGTTAATGTATGCAATTAATTTTTTCAGTTTAACGCCTTCAAAATATTTAACGCAATTAATGCAGGGGCGGAGCTAGGGTTGGCCACCCCACTCACAACTGCTGCTTCTGTCTCTTTTTTCTTGACAGGAATTATGTTTATTTAGACGCAGAAAGCCTTTACGACTACATCAAATGGGAGACTTTTCAGACGCACAGTCCAACTCCGCAGAAAAGGTACAGGTGACGAGGGAGCTTCAGTAGAACAAGAGTGAACCATAGTCAGATGAGATGTTGTCAGGCTGCTATATGTCAGTAAAAACAAATTTTCCTGTCCTGTCAGCTGTTATACTGTGCTCGTAGCACCTGCTCTTCAATTACATGCACAAATGCGGTGGCATGTGCTATAGCCTATATTACTTCATATTAAACCGTAAAAGAAAATACGAGCATGCAATATCATAGTTATGTCGTCAGTTAAGTCATGAAGTTACCAAAAAGCTGATTAAAGCTGCCTTAAAACTATTCCTGCATGTAAGTATTTGTTATATATGAGTCACATTTAAGAACATGTCTCTGAAATGCAGTGGTTTTCAAAAAATCTCCCTCATCTAACACACCCAATTCAACTCGTCAGCTCATTAGTAGAGACTTTAAGACCTGAGGTGGGTCAGAAAAGGTAAAGAGTTGTGAGAAAATGCAATGCGTGACAGATCCGCGTCATGTTCAGCAGCAACAGCTCTTAAAGCAGCCAAAATAACCTAATAAATAACCCAACTGCTGTGATCAAAGAACAAAATAAAAAAGAGGAAATCAATAACTTTTGTAATAAATGTTAAAATTGATAGCTCAATTATATGGTAATGTTGAATGGCTATAGTCAATGGTCAAATATTGGAAAGAAAAAAAAATTCATAGAGACATCAGTAGTATTGTTATCAGTGATACTCGCCATTAAACAAATATAAAAAATATACTGTCTTTATGTTGTTTCTACTTTAATTTGAAGATTGCATGTGAAATTATTGCAATATAAAAGTATATTTAATAAATAAATTTAATAAAAACTTTAATGTTAGGTGCGATTAATCAGTTAATTTTTTTTAACCGATTGACAGCACTAATTAAAACACCTTACTAACCCCAAACTTTTGAATGGTAATGTAGTTCTAAAGTAAAATATACGTTTAATTTTTTTCTTATGTTTGTAATTTGTTTCATTGTTCTTTATAGATTTAACTACCAACTGTTTACTTGGAAATATATTTAAATTTGAAAAAAATTCAGCGCTATACAACATTGCTTTCATTTAATCTGTTAATATTTATATGATTATGTAACTTCAATTACAGGAGTATTTTCAACCGCACATTCATTTTTTGTTGGTCCTGACAACAGAAATATTTCCCTAACATTTGCATCCTGAGAGTTCAGTTTACTGTATGTGATGAATTCAAAATCAATCTTTGAAAAATGCTTAGATACAAGCTGACATCTTTAGTTGGCTGATGAAACAGGTACAATTTTTCCAAAAGGCGTCAACCTCACTGACGTAGTAGACCTTTCTGTAAATTTAACACATTTTACTGGATTCCATTTTTCTAGATTTTTTCCATTTTTCTAGCCCCCAATCCAATGCTAAAGAGTTACTTTCCATGATTTATTTTTGCATGAGGCTGGGTGATTTCTAACTGGCTTAATTCTCACTTTGGCGTGGGATAAAACACCTCGGCTATGCCAACCTCCCAGCATGCAACAAAACCACCACATCAGACAGTCTGATCCAAATATGTCAGGAGTTGCAAATATGTCACAAATTGACTTCATTCCCGGATAAATTCAATACTTATTCTTCATCTTAAATTCTGGAAATTTAATAGACTAGCATGACATAATTGCACAAAAAGCTAAGGCCAATACCAAGGTAAAACCAATACTTGATGAACATCCCTTTTAACAGCATTTTTGCATTTAAGCTGGGTCTGCCAGCCAGGGCTGTTGGGATTAAATCCAAGCCTTATCAGTCTAAAATGAATGGAGAACTAAGTGGATCCCTTGGCATTTCTAAAAACGAGGCAGAGTGTTTCAGGTACTCACTGGTTTCTTTTCACGCTTGGCTGGTGGAGGTGGCAGTGGTGCAGGCACTATGATGGGTGGAGAGGGAGGGTACACTGTCTGGCCAGCGTAATATGGCGGCCCGGCAGCTGTTGTTGGAAAAGAGATGGAAGGAAGAAAAACAGTGAGTCACGTCGCTGTGTGAGCTGCTTTCACATGAGATCTAAACAGTCTCAGAGTGAATCGCTTTCTGGAAACGGGGTCATTTCTCAGTTAATCAGACACACACTGAAACTACCTGGAGCTAATATGAACCAGCTGAGTGTGACTCAAGCGCGCTCATACTGAGCTGTGCACTACAGAGAGGTCTGTACTTGCCATAAGGAGCAGGGTATTCCCCAGGCCCCGGTCCTGGATAGAAGGTTCCAGACCCTGGTGGCTGGACGGCATATTGCTGCGGGGGTCCAACGTAAGGTGCACTATGACGATACTGAGAAAAGGAGGAGAATTTCATTGAAATATATATTTATACACTACTGTGCAAAAGTCTTAGGCCATTAGTATTTTCACCAAAAAACAATGGTTTTAAGACATTTATTATCTTTTACTGTAGTGTGTCAGTAGGAAATATCAGTGTACATTTCCAAACATTCCTTTTGCCATTAATTGTAATAACGCCGCAATAATTTGGTATGCACAAGGAGTCTGACAACAGCCAGTGCTCCACACAAAGATCTGATCCCAAAATCATCGAGTCCGTCTGGGATGACATGAAGAAACAGAAAAAACTGAGACAGAGTAAATCCATTAGAACTGTGGCAATCTGAAGACTTTTGCACAGTAGTGTATGTGTATGATTTTGTTAAATATCCCATCTAAATTTTATTTCAATGTAAATAGCCTTAAATGCATTTAAAAAAATGTTTTAAGAATATGTTTTGTTAAGCATTGCATCTGAATTTTATTTAAAGAATATGTTTGTATATAAACATTTAATATAAATACATCTAATGAATATTTCAAAAATTAAACATTTATTACATGTTAATACACAAATTCCTTAATTATGTTGTATATAAATATTTTAACATATTTACTATAACATAGTATAATAATTTTATACATTTAACATAAACATTGAATTATAAACATTTCTGCTATACAAAGAAAAATAAAACAATACCATACAAAAATAAAAATATGTTAAATATCCCATTCAGGTTTTATTTATAAATAAATTAAATAATGAAACAGATATAATGGCAAATTGGGTAAAATTGCATTAAAAACATTTGATGAAATTAAAAATGTCATGATATTTTCATGATAGGTTTTTCCATCACTGTGGGAACCCTGCAAATATTTTGTGTATACAATCCATTTTTGGCAATTTCACAGTAACAGGTCCACTGACTCTTTACCTGGGGAATGTAGTACTGGTGTGTCTGGGTAGGAAAGGGCAAGGGTGTCATGGTCATCATAATGGCCTGGTTGGGGGAATAAACCGTAGCCGTTGGGGTCTGTGAGCCTGGCCGAATGGAGGGGTTGTTGGTAGGAAGGGTAGGTCGTGCTGGCTGCATCTGAGTCCTGTGGAGGAACTGAGGAGGAAGTCAAAGAAATGAGAGTTAGGCAGAAACAGAGAGAAGAGAAGCTTAAGACAGTTCACCTCAGGACATCCTCCTGTGTCTGTCAGGCAGTGTATTCAAATCATGAGACATTTGAATTTGCAGTTAATTGACAATCAGATATTCAGACACTAGAACAGCATAGGGTTGGGCCAAAAGACGATGCCATCATCCATCGCCGATGGCTGACAGACATCACGATGTTGAGGCAGCATCGTGATTCTCCCCTCCCTCCCACAATTATCATAATTGTTCCCGATCACAATACAAATTACATTCAAAACAGTAAAAACTTTATTAAATACTAAACGAAGCATATAAAAACAGCAACAAAATTCAAAATAATAAAAATTAAATTAGATTAAATAGATTAGAACATGCCGGGCGGATTGTGGGTTTTGGATAAATATTACAATAAAATTAAAATAGCCTAATAATAATTCAATTTAATTCACTTCACTTTCCACGTTCCATTCGTCTCGCGCACAGCCTCTTCTGCACAACTTCCAAATTATACTCAACCGCGGATGAGCGCAGCTGGACGAGCTCGACACGTGCGCAGTCTCTCACCTACTTGACTCGCTCTGTCTCAACATTCACCTCACGCCTGCGCTGTTGCACGCGGACTGTCCGCGCAGTCACAAAAATTGGGCAGCAGGCGCATCGCCCAACCCTAGAACAGCAGTGATCAGAAATGCTTGATGAATTATATCAATTCTGCTCATTGAACAGACACAATAAAACAAACATAAATACACACACACACACACACACACACACACACACACACAGCAGCCTGGAGAAATGAGCAGTATTCTCATTCTCCGCTGTAACGGGATGGTGGCACAGCTCTGGCACAAGGGTTTATTCATCAGGAGAATACTGCATGCCTGCTAGAGGAGTCGTCCCCTCCCCCATCACTTCCTCCCCCGCTTTCCCTCTATTTCTCTCTCTCTCACTCCACGGAGAAAATATTACCTCAGCAAACCCAGTGAGCTGGGCAGCACTGGAGCAAGAG
>NW_015539889.1:825841-831119 GCF_001515605.1 Sinocyclocheilus anshuiensis | reverse complement strand
CCCCCCCCCCCCCGATTCTACACACACTAGATATGCACACACCATATGAAAATGTTCTCATAGGATTAATAACGTCTGAATGTCTGTCTGTGTGGTGAATTCTTCAAATAGGGGACATTTTCAATCCCTTAAAATGATTTCAAGGAAAAGAAACAACCATTGTACTTAAAGGACATAACATATTTAAACATTTTTTTTGTTGTGTCTTTTTAATAGTGTTTTTTAAATATTATTATTAAGTCTTTACAGTCTATATTAAATATTAAATAACACATAAACAATAAATAATCTATTATAGCATGCTAAATAAATTAATTATAATTTGTTTTACTTATAAAAAAAAAAAAAAAAAGGTTTATATAATGGTTTATAAAATATTAGCTTTTAGGAGAACCGAAGACCAGAAATTCACATACAATTCTCACATAATTGACAGACGCAACTTCCTAGAGAGCGTTTTGGCATTCTGACAGCATGTTTTGCTTTAGCGTCTTAATAGTCAGCACAGTAAAACTCTCTTTGAGAAATTTAATTTCTTACTTCTTCTCATTTAAATCCAAATTCATCATTGCAGTGCAATGTACAAATTCACCACCTTTAACAATAAACTTCAAGACAACCACAGTCGAAACTTCAGATTGCCTGTTGTGAGCAACATTCCAGTTGTTAAGCAGAATCTGCAGGTTTATTTGAAAATTTTTGGTGTGCTACTCGCTCCCGGGTGTCTGTCACAACAGACAGATGACTGCTTTAGTAAATAGTTTAGATGTCACACTATTTTGCCCTATAGTCATACTCAATATCAAAAATCCATTACACTAAAACGTTGATTAAGGCCATGCTCACATGCTTATTCCATGACTTATGATAAACAGTTTGAATAAGCCTCATTTTTCAAGATTTTAAATAAAAAATAAATGTTGTGTATTAGTATTATAATTAAAAATAACAATTTTCTATTTGAATATATTTTCTATATTTATTTGAATATATTTTCTATTGAATTTCTAAGTGTAAATTGTTCTTGTGATGGCAAAGCTGAAATTTCAGCATCATTACTCCAGGCTTCAGTGTCACATGATCCTTCAGAAATCATTCTAACATGCTGATTTGATGCTCAAGAAACATTTCTTCTCAAAGTTAAAAACAGTTCTGCTGTCTTATATTTTAGTGGAAACCAAGATACATTTCCATAATTTGCCACCATTTCCAAGGCAGAAGGTTATTTTCATTTCTCCCTAACATCCAACCTAATCGCACTGCTCAGGTACACCCAAAAACATCTAACAACATGGCTCAGAATAATCCAAGCCTATCATTTAACAAGCCTCGTGGAGATTTCCCAAAGCCACGAGTGTGTGTAAAGACAAGAACAATAAATGCAGCAGACCCCTTGACGGGTGACTGAAAAGTGATTTAACACCACAGAACTGATCCGCTAGTGCCTGAGAGCAGAGCGGTGATTATGCATAACTGTCTGAACTCAGTGTGTCGGTCCTGCAATGAACATGCTGCTGAGTGTCACTGTGCTTTTTGGAGAGCATTTATCATTTATGTGACTATCAAAAAGCTCAGGGAGAACTGGACAAGTTGGTTTTGTTAAATACGCAGAAAAATAAGACTATGTACTGACCAAAACTGGGTTTCACTACATACCAGGGATGCACCGATACCGATGATGGTATCGGTATTGGGCCGATACTGCGCTCCTGTACTCATACTCATTAAAATGCTCCGATAGCACACAGCGTGTGAACAGTGCTGTGTCCAGACAAAGAAACACTGACAACAGAACAACAGAGAGCAGAATGGAGTTACAAGTACATGTATGTAATTAATATAATGTTAACATTCAGTATATTCACGCCTGTATAGCTGATGTGCGTGAGCTGATAAGCAAAGCACGCTGAGTGGATTGAGCACACAGCAGCACAGATGCGCGAGCTTGTCGAGCAAATATCCCTTTCTCCCACACATCACTGGAAAGTTTGTAGTTTGGTCGGATATGTCACAAGCAAGTAAAACTATGCAGAAGTTACTAAAGTTACTTGACGGTAAGGGAGAGAGCGCGAGAGAGAGAACGCACACTTCTGTTGTATGATCTTGATTGCTGTTTGCTCCATTAGCACATGCATCATTTGGATTAAAACTAAATCGTAAATATAAAACAAACAAAAATTATAAGGGCATTCACTATAAACAACATTTATTTTAAACATCAAGCCTACACAACTTTATTTAAAGCGAAAGTGAAACTAGCAGCCTGTGTGAAGTGCGCTAGGCTTTACGTGTCTCTCTCATTCTGCACCAATACAGATGTTTTGCTTGCTTGATGTTAATTGCATTATGTGAGTCGCTTTGGAATATAAGTCACAGCATGTTTCAGATGACAAAAAACGCAACATATATGGTCATCGCTGTTACAAGATTTATGTATAACTAGTGGTTCCCTGCATTATTACAGGAAAATGTCTTGTGATTACAGTACTGAGCTGCTGCAAAGGAACAGCTCTAATGCGCTATTAAATTAAAGATGAAATACCATAAAGCAAAAAAATACATAAAATGAACAGTGAAAGTAACAAAAGCTTGTACAATACATTGTAACGGGAATAATTACGGGTGAAAATAACTGAAGGAAACTATTTGCTAAATGAAACCAGCTAACATGACTCATATTCTTTTGGTTTCTGTACACACCATTTTTTTTACAAATGCAGTGAAAATTCAAGTATTGGTTTCAGTATCGGCAAGTACCAAAAACCCCTACTATACACCCTATAAAATAATGTGGTTAAGGGACTGGACTGGCATGCTTTGGTGTAAATGGATACACTATGTGTGAGATTGTGTAAAAGGGTGGCATGTTGGGGCAACTCACACTAGTAGCTGAAAAGAAGCTCTGACACTAAAACAACTTGCTCAGAGGAACAGCTCTCTAATTAAATCTATGGCATACGAGGACAGTGCGCTCTGTTTGCAAAAGGACAAAGGGAAACAACGGATTCAGCAAAAAATGAGTAGAGAAGCCAAGTAAAGACAGTTTATGGCTGAACAAATGCTCAGAAAAAGATGTGGTAACATTATATTACAATCATCTCAAAAGTTCAAATATTTTTTTTACTCCAAAATGAAATAAAACCAAATCAATTACAAAAAATATATGTAATTAAAAAAAAAAATTATTAAGCAGCTAGAATAAACTAGATATTCTATGTCTACTCTACTAAAACTGAAACTATAAATCACTGAAAAAAAAAATAGTGACAACTGGACAAAACTAAACTTTTTTTATTTTATTTTTAAGAATGTAATACTTCATAAAAAATCATTTTAAAATTGTCATAAATAACGGTTTATAGATCTTCAGCCACCTTTGGGTCAAAGGTGAAAACAGAGACCTGACAAAGGAAACAAGAAAGAAAAGAAACATAAGACCACCACTGGAGAATAAACAGTGCTTGTGTGTGTGTGTGTGTGTGTGTAATGGGTGATTTCCTCTCACTGTGACTCATACAGGTCAACAGGGGATCGAGCGCAGCCTGGGGTGAAGACCACTCTGTGCTAAACTACTGTCACAATGCCGTACAAGTGTTTGTGTGTGTGTGGAAATGCCAGGGAGGGACAGAAGCAGAGACTTGGTGTCTGTGTGTTTGTAAGGGACAGAGATAAGAATGATGCATGCGCATAATTAGAATTAGGCCAATACCCTCTACTAATACGCATTGAGAAAAGAGCCATCAAATTTTGGAAACACCTAAAAATGAGTGACCCCAACTCTTACCATTTTAAGGCCCTTAAAATCCATGAAGTGAACCCTGAAAAATGTCCCCTCATTCAGATGGTCCTGAAGCTGCAAAAACAAACATGACTAATAACAGCCAGCATCAGGACACTGAAATATTCATCCACAAAATTCGGCTCAACCAAATTATAAAAACACAAAAAGAAAATTATCTAACTTACTGGACTGAAACAACAGAAAAACAAAGTAAACTTGAATGTTATTTGGCCCTAAATAGAGATTACACAACTGCAGATTATCTGAGCACAGTGAAAGACTGTAAATTAAGAAGACAAATACACTTGACTATAGAGACGGGCAGATATCGACAGCACTGGCTGCCCAAAGAGAGCCGCATCTGCCCATACTGTACTCATGGAGAAGTGGAGACAGAGCAACACTTCCTCACCAGCTGCCCTAACTATGAAGAAATTAGAAAGACATTTTATCCCAAATTTGAAATACTTTACCCTGACTTCAAACTGTTAAACAAGAAAACACAACTTCAATATTTATTAGGTGAAAAACAAGATTGTATCTTACTAGCAGCAAGATACATTGATGCCTGTCACAAAAACAGTTTTGTGTTTCAGTGCCTGTTTTTACACACATTATGTCTATTATTTCATAGAATAATAAATGTTGATTTGTTCTATTTTAAAGGGGTCATATGATGCTATTTTAAAGATCATTATTTTGTGTATTTGGTGTAACAGAAATGTTGACATGCTTTAATGTTCAAAAATCACATTATTTTTCAAATACTGTACATTATTGTAGGTCCTCTATGCCCCACCTCTCTCAAACACGTCGTTTTCAACAAAGCCCCCTCCTTTGACAAGCGCAGTCTGCTCTGATTGGCCAGCTGACCCAGTGCATTGTGATTGGCCGAACACCACAAGCACGCGTCGGAAATGTAACGCCCCTTACCATAATCGCGAGCTTCAGCTTTCAAAGTAAATATCAAGACAGTTAATAATGTCGTTAGTTTTACCATCAGTTCAAGCCCGAAAGGGCAACAGAGTTGCGTGACAGACACAGTGATGATGCAGTACACAAGCCGCGGTTAAGACAGCTGACTCCACTGTGATGTCACTCTCTCTCTCTCTCTCTCTCTCTCTCTCTCTCACACGCGTGCGCACACACACACACACGATGCGCAAAACTCCGTATTTGAACAGTCAATAGCAAATACTTAAATTGTAAATAAATCTTAACCAATGATTCCTAATTGCATCTACTTCTGGAAGGCCAAATAAAGTGCTTTTGCACTGAAATACACAGCATCTCCCTGACATGGCACTACTGCTGTTCCTGAAATCACGCCTTCTTTCTTTGAGTGCACATTTGGGTGGCATTATGCTAATATTTCCACATAGTGATGTAGATATGTGGGGGGGTGTTAGAACGAGGCGATTTAGGTAGGTGTGGCTGACTCTTAACTTTTATAAAGAATATCTCTTTGGATTTGAGACTTTAGTCTTTGCAACTTTA
>NW_015539889.1:811318-825710 GCF_001515605.1 Sinocyclocheilus anshuiensis | reverse complement strand
TGAGACTTTAGTCTTTGCAACTTTACAGATCTTCTTTATGCACCAAGAGCTTGCAATCACAGCCGCTGATATAGAGTCGGTATCACTCGAGTACTCGAGTGATATTGCGTTTATACAACAGTTCGACGGAACGTGTGTAATTAAACAAGAAACAACGGAGTGCCTAATAAAACCCTCTTTTGTGCGGAACTACTTCCTTCCGCCGCGGATTCAAAGCTCAAGTTAAACATACGTCACTTTTAGAATTCAATAAAAAAAACATAGACCCGGCTAGAACAAGCGGAGTGATACAAAATTGTGAAAGGGCGTTCCTGTAGCGATACCAGTACCAGTAATATATATATATATATATATATATATATATATTTATTTTTTATCACAAGTGCCAGAATATTTCATCATGCACCACAGAGACTCTGATCTATATGCTCTTCATTTCTCTTCCTCTGACGGTCTGACCAACATTTAACACCAGCCAACTATTCCGGCCTCTGCTCTGTGTGTAAGTGTGTTTGTGTGTGAGACACTCCCTTTCCACTCTCTCCTATTTCTGTTTGTTTTCTAATGGCCTGTAGGCATAAGTTTTAGCCGGTCTGCAGTGGAAGCGAGCTGGGACTTGCCGCAGCCACAAGGGAGAAATGAAACCTTAACTCAGCTCTTTTAACATCAGCACAGATGTCAAAGCTTCTTTCACTGCTGTACATTACACAATCGAGCGCTGTTCTATAAGGTGAACCCTTCTCAGACCTATGTACTTTGTTATGCTTTTTGCTTTTTTCCCCCCTCTAAATAAAAAAAGTATTAAAGTGCGGGCAAAAAAGGTCCATTGTATATTGTCAATAATGTAGCGATACATGAAACATATCACACACAGAAGTCATTTTCTGATTCTGAACCAGTTGCAAAATCTGCATGGGAAAATTTATTGTGTAGATTCCTATTGAAATTAGACAATTTTGACTGCGAAAATTCAACAAACAATGGTAAATGTGACAGAATCTTAATACTGAAGGTGTCACAGCCAAAATCTAGTAATTTCAATAGGAATCTGTGCAATCAGGAGTTTTGCATGAGGGCAAAATCATCTTCGTCCTCCACATCTTCGAATAGGTCAGACGGATTAGTCACATTCACAAACAGAAAACTACCTGATTTGAAAGTAACTTCTGTGTGAGCTGTGCTTCATACATTTCTACACTATTGACAATGAACAATGGAGCTCTTGCAGAAATTTCGCCAAAAGTTTGCTAATGTGACCCCACCTTAAGGCTTTCCTTATAGTTTTTGTCAAAAATGACACATTCTTCCCAATTATCATCCCATTTCTCTAAAGACTTTCTCCTTCAGCAGTATATGGCTGTACTTTCCGTGATAAAAAAAAAGTTACCTTAGTACATTTTAATGTAATAGCACCCAACCATAATCTCATCCATCCAATAACAGTTTCTTGTGCTGTATCGAGGATAATTTAACATAATACAGCAGTGCTACATTTCAAGCTAAGCCCGTTGCACATGGGCTAACACATCTGTTAAACACTGAAAATTTGAAGGGGGAAAAAGTAATTTAGAGACAGCATTAAAAGCATCTTTCCTAAATGCTATTCCTCAGTATCGTACTGCAAATCCTTAATTTGCCACTCGTCAGTTTGTGCGTGATTTGTTGTTTCCTGTGATTTTAATTCTGGCGCAAATCAATTTGGCACAGCCATTGGAAAGAGAGAAATGTGTGGCAGGTTGGGGCAGAAAGTCACAGAACTTTCCTTAGAGGTCAGATGCTTGTGGACACACTCGCATGGGCTTGTGGTTACACGCAAAGCGCATAAACAAATCATTAGCAACAAATGACAAACAAGTTTTTCCTTGTATTGAAACACCAAAGCACAGCGGATGGAATATCTGGAACACACACACTCACGCATGTACGGACAAGTGTAATGCTGCCCATAGCAACTTACATTCTAATGATCCTAATGACCTCTGTATGCTTTTGGTTACTACTGACAAAAGCCTATGTCTTCTAAACACTTACAACAATGATTCTGCTCAGGAAAGTGACACATTGAAGTATTTCATCTAATAAAAAGTGCACTAACATCCATGACAAGCATTAGCAATCAGCCTCAGTCTTCATCATCGCACATCTACTCATCAGATAACATGAATACAAAACATCATAATTTGGACACTCCTTCAGAAAAGACAAGAAACCGATGAGTCAGAGGAGACACTTCTAATGTCTGGTTCTCAAGGACGGGGAGCTCATTACACAGTCGAGCTTATACATGAATATGCGACTAGGAATACATCTCTAGTCATAATGGTTCATAAAACTGAAGAGTGTAATTTCTGTGCCACAAGCATCACTAAACACACCTCACAGGTTGAGCTGTTACTTAGCTGAGTATTTGTAGTAAACTTGTGGCAAACAACACAATTCGAATTCTAGGTGTCTTATAAATAATATGTGTTTATATTACGAATACAATAATATTATAAATTATAACTGGCTAAAAAAAGAGAACACACAAAGTAAGCAAAGGTAAAGATGAATTTGACTGACTACTTTTTTTCTATGGATATCACGATAATTTTGTGATATCGCGTTGTTGTGAATTCTTTTGGCCACGATAATTGTGCAGTGAAAATCTAAAATCGCAACAGTTCTAATTTGAATATTACAGTGGTGTGAAAAAGTGTTGGCCCCCTTCCTGCTTTTTACATTTTTTGCATATTTGTCACACTTAAAAGATTCAGATCATCAAACAAATTTTAATATTACACAAAGATAATGCAAGTAAATACAAAATGCAGTTTTTAAATGATTGTTTATTTTATTAAGGGAAAAAAGCTGTCCAAACCTGCCTGGCCCTACGTGAAAAAGTAATTGCCCCCCAAATCTAATAACTGGTTGTGCCACGCTTTGCAGCAACAACTGCAATCAAGTGTTTGCGATAACTGGCAATGAGTCTTTCACATCGCTGTGGAGGAATTTTGGCCCACTCTTCTTTGCAGAATTGTTTTAATTCAGCCACATTGGAGGGTTTTCGAGCATGAATGGACTGTTTAAGAATCTCAATCGGATTTAAGTCCGGACATTGATTTGGCCACTCCAAAACCTTCATTTAGTTTTTCTTTTTCACACAGGGCCATGTAGTTTTGGATTTTGTTTTCCCTTAATAATAAAAACCTTCATTTAAAAGCTGCATGTTGTGTTCACTTGTGTTACCTTTTACTAGTGTTTAAAGTGTGACAAACATGCAAAAAAATAAGAAATCAGGAAGGGGGCCAACACTTTTTCACACCACTGTATATATGTAACAATTTAAAAGACATTAACAGGTGTAATAACAGTAAATTCAGATGACATAAGTTGGAAATATTTTTGCTGAATTTTGAATCAGGCACTAAATGCTTTGGAGTCCTAGGTGAACTCAATGGGTGGACTGAACTGTCCATAGCCCCTTTCACAAAGTAATACCAGTAAATTGCCGTAAAATTACCGGAGCGACTTTACTGGTAAATGCGCCATTCACACAGGCAATGATGTTCTGTCTTTTTTACCAGTAAAGCAACATTCACAGATCAGTTTCAAAATACCGGTAAATTCCGTAACATCATTAACTGAAAATGACCTCTAAGTGGCTGCGCGTCCCGGTGTTGTGATTGTAAAGTGTTTTTGTTGATAATTTCCATTTTGTGTCAAACGTTCACATTCATGCAGCTGCTTTTGGCTCAGAGACATCGTATTAGACGACTTCAAATCGAACTACACAGCGCAGAGTAAATGCGTCATCTGCAGAATGTTATGAATGGTTCAGAGTAGATGTCTTACGTCAGTGCATCCTGAACTTGCACGTGCTCATACTCGTTCTGCGTTCACACAGAGCACATTCCCGGTAATTTACTGGTAATGTTACAACTTCTCATACCAGTAAATTGCCAGAACGAATTTACTGGTATTTTTGAAAAGGTCCTGTTCATACATGATCTCTTAACGGTAATTTACCAGTAAAGATTGCATGTGTGAAAGGGGCTCATGACACAGTTACCATCATAGACACATAAGTATTGTTTTTTTTGTTTTTTTAAATAGCTTTAAAATTGTGTGCCAATGTGCTCAAAACTGTCTTTGCAGTTTGCACTGGTGTTGCATATCTGATGAAAAAAAACTGCTGAATAGGAGACATGTTGCCATGGCATTTAAAAAAAAATCAATCTCACACAATGGTCAGTGTGACACGGTTTAGAAATGACTGAAGACAACGGCGGAAAAGAATAGAACATTAAACAGTCTTGTAAATGATAGTTCTAGTACAACTTTCTTTTGCAATTTCAAATAATTAGTCATTTAGCATATGCTTTTTTCCCTCAAACCAAAAACCTTCAGTCCAATCGGTTCAGATCTTTATCCACCACACCACACATAAGCAAAATCCAAAAGATTCTTAAAAAGTGTCTGATAGGACAGAGAGACATTAGGTCTGTGGGATTTACCTGATGGTGGGTCGGCCGAGGCCCCGTCACAAACTAAGAGAGATGACAGCACGTTTTAAGGTCATCAGGAGCAGGAAAAGAAGAGAAAGAATGGCGAGACAGTGAGGTTAACAGATGATTCACCTTGCATGACTTTGCATTTCCATTACAAATGAAACAAGAGTAGCATAGCAGGATTGAGTGACATGTCAGCAGAGCAGGTGGTCCTACTGGCTGGTTTTAACATGAATGATTTGATGGTCTTAAATTAATGACTGAAGTCGGTTTGATTCAGGCATTTAAAGTCAGCAAGACCAACAACCTCAGGGTGACACTCCTAATTTTTTTTTTATATTAATCAGGCAAGCCAAACTACGTGTGGTATATGGTCTACAGTACTATCTTTCAAAAGTTTGGTGTAAGTACAAATTTTTAAAAGGAATTAATGCTTTATAACATTACAAAAGATTTTAATTTCAATTAAATGTTGTTTTTCTAAACTTTATATTCATCAAAGAATTCTGAATAAAAATGTATCACGGTTTCCACAAAAATATTAAGCAGCAAAACTGTTTTCAACATAGATAATAAGAAATGTTTCTTGAGCAGCAAATCAGCATATTAGAATGCTTTCTGAAGGATTATGTGACACTGAAGCCTGGAGTAATGATGCTACATTTTAATATATTTTAAAACAGAAAACAGTCATTTTAAAGTGTAATATTTTTACAGGTTTTACTGTATTTCTGAACAAATAATTGCAGCCTTGGCTTAAGAGATCACAAGAAAGAATAAGAGGCTTCTTTCAAAAACATTAAAAAATCTTACCAACTCCAAACTTTTGAATGAAAGTATAAATAAAATCTTATTTCATGTTGTGAGTAGGCAATAGTGTTTTTTTTTGTTTTTTTGCTTGGTGTCAGATTTTTTTTTTTTAAATCTGTCCAAACAGAATCTCTACCAGCTGAAATATTCATACCATTGCAAGAACCATCATACCACCCAGGTGCCCCCATAATGATGACAGCATCACAAGGACCATGTGCAACACTGAATGTGACTGCCAGGGATGTTCAATGCTAAAGGGGTCATGAAATGGAGAATGAAAATGTTCTTGATATTTACACATATAGAGTTTAAGAGTTTACTCTACAATAAAACACACTGCAAGTTTCAAAACTCAAAACTAACTCCCAGTTTAAAATAAGAAGTATTCTTTTCTACCTTTCTGAAATGCCTGTACTTGATATCAGGAGAGTCAATTCTTTATAAACTAATCTCAAGAAACATAATAAAAAAATCTGAAAATGCATTTCATGAGCATTACGACCTGTGATCGGTGTAATATGTAAGTGCTCATGTACAGACATTCTTACTGTTGTTTATGCATTAGTGAATCAAGCCAGTGACTAAATTATCAACTTCAAACTGTTCCTGTTAGTAGCGTGAAAGCCATCTGTTATCTATGTTGTGATTATTTTATATACTGATATATACCAGAGGGCAAAATTTAGGGTAGAAAATTACCATTTATAGCTAAACTAGACCAGTTTTTGGTGAAAAAACGTACTAAGATTATAAGTGCACCTCACAAACGTAAAAAAATTATAAAAAAAAAAAAGAAGCATTTTATGACCCCTTTAATGTACGTGTGTGGGGTGCAGTGCTTACCGGCCGAGTCTGCGGCTGTATGTTCATTGGCTGCGTCTGTGGCGAGTACACCAAGGGGGCGGAGCCTGCATTCTGAGTTGGGTTATATGGAGGCTAAGGAGTGAATCATAGACAGCGAAAAGGTTAGACAACTTTCTTTTGAAGCATGATGTACAGTTTCCATTTACAGCACAGAATACAAAATAGCAAGAGTACCATGCGAAAAAATGAGCTCATAGTTATCTGT
This sequence comes from Sinocyclocheilus anshuiensis, assembly GCF_001515605.1. Taxonomy (NCBI): domain Eukaryota; kingdom Metazoa; phylum Chordata; class Actinopteri; order Cypriniformes; family Cyprinidae; genus Sinocyclocheilus; species Sinocyclocheilus anshuiensis. The sequence goes on along the minus strand of NW_015539889.1, from coordinate 819,338 downwards.
GTGATTGTGTGCATATTGACTTCATTTCTTTGTCAGACTAAACCCAGATGAATACATTACCCTCCAATCAATCCACGGCAACAGAGTATATAAAAAAGTGTCTGTAGAGTGTGTATAAATCTGTCCAGAGTGTGTGTGTGAAAGTCGTGGGATCATTACAGCACCTGTGTCGGCTGGAAACACTATTTACGAAATAGTGAGTGTTCCTACAGGCTGCTGGTAATCACGGTGAGGAGAGCGGTGCAAAAACCACTCATAACACAAAACCATGGCACTCTGTATTGTGAGTATGTATGTGTGCCAAAACATCAGCCATCTAAATGTAATACAGGCCTGTTCACACCAAGGACGAAAACTATAAATATATTGATAAAGATATAGTTCTAAAAATTGTTCTCAATATTAAAAAATAGCAGAGTCCACACCACAGCTATAACGATAAAGGCACAGAGAAACGATATCGTTGGAATCACTTTCAGAACGATTTTTCCAGCTGATGAACGACAATAATATTGGCATATAGTTAAAGGCACAATATGTAAGATTTCTTTATTAAAATATCCAAAAACCACTAGAACAGCATTATATATTTTGCTGACTTGTGTACTTACATTATCTCAAACGTTTCGAAGAATGTTTAAATCCAGAGAAATAAGCAATTTTAACTAGTGACACGGAGCGTGTCCATAGTGTCATTGTGTCGCCTGCCAATGACGTCATACACCCTCGATTTCCGAAAATTTGTCTCTTTGTTTATTTTGAATACGCGCCCTCCAGTGGCGAAAATTACATATTGTGCCTTTAAAATAGTTATCTTTATAATTATCATTCTTGGTATGAACGGACCTTAAATGTCACAGTTAATTCAGATACAACAAAGGCAAAGAACAAACATAATTTCTGGTACACAAAAGGTGACCCAGAAAAACACAGCAACGCCAAAATTTAAAAGATAAAATATCAAATAATTGTGTAGACTGTTGTGTAGGTGTTGGTACTCACCCCACCTGTCTCCCAGCTCTTGAGGAAGCGGTACGAGGGGGCGGCAGGGACTGAGACCTGAGAGAGGGCTGGGGACGTGGCGTGGCCAGAAGGGGTGCCCGCCAAATTTGGGTGGATTTTGCTGAGGTCATGACCTGGGTATGGAGGACCAGGGTGTCTAGATACCTGTGGAATGACCACAAACAACATTACACACAGCGTACCATCGTTTCTTTCAGTTATATAACAATGCTCTATATTCCCCTGGTGGTCACTTTATTATTTCATTTGTATATTTTATATTGTTTTATATAAATATATTACATTTTTAAATGTTTTTTTTTTCAGGTCAACTACAGTTACAGTCTGAAGAGATTCATGCTGCGCAAACTATTTAAAGCTAGTTAAACTGTCAACATGTATATAGCTAGCTCAGACAGATAGTTAAAAGCATCTATATCAACTGCTTACAATAATAATGATAAAAGAACTCACAGTAAGTATGTACAATAGGACCACATGCTCTAACATACTTGCTTCAAGTATATTTTTGGCCTTGGGGATTGTCTACGTATATACATTATAGTGATGTGTAATGACTGTTAGTGGACATCTGTGTGTAATCACTCACACTGTAGACTGCCGTCACCCCAGAGTGGGTGGGAAACATGCGTTCTTCTAGTGATAGCGCTGTTCGAGGGATCCTGGGAAGGGTAATGTTAGAGAAAATCTTGCTAACAGGTTTAAAATGTCAACCTTAGTAGCCAAGAAGGTTACAAAACATGAAACATTAGCCACAAAAAACATCCAGCATCGTGTTTCATAATAGCAAGCATTAAGTTCATTCAGCGATAATGGTGCAGACTCTTTCACACCAATTAATATTACTCTCAACTTCCTCCAGTGGCTTGCATTTGGGGAAAATGTTCGAGAAAGTTAACACAAACACATTTTCTCTCTCCCTTCTTCAAAATGTCCAATTCAGTTTTTCAGTACACCCTGTACCTCCTCCGGCCAGGAAGATGTCAAACAGAAATCCTGACATGGAATTCTAAATATGTGAGAAACAAATCAGCGCACTGTTGGATACAATGTTCTAACACATTAAACAAATGGCAAATGTTAAAATAAGCTGCAAAATTCCTCAACAAAAATCAGAATACCGTTACTTGACCACCAAAAATGTCCCATCTAAAGTTTATGCACCTCTTTACGCATGCTGTTCTATTCCTAGAAATGTATAATTATAACAGACATGTTCAAGTTGCAGGTGGCGAGCTATTAAAAGACATGGGAGTCATGGGAACTGAAAATTTGCATGATATCATCATGATTTTACCTACAATTAAAGGTTGGGCAACATTTACACATCACTCATCCAGTCTTCCCTAAAGGAAGTCAAGTCAAGTCACCTTTATTTATATAGCGCTTTATTAGAGGTCTGCAAGCCCGTCGGGTCCCGTGCAAGGTGAAATATTTTTTATTTTTACAGATCGGGCTCGGGCTCATTTAGCTTCTCTCCTTTTATTGTGCCCATATACGCGCAGAGCACACTACTGTATGAAATATTGTTATATTGAAAATAATAAAATATTATACATTGCCTACGCAATACGCAACGCATATACACACGCATTAGCATACAGGTGACATTTGACCATGCAGAGCATCAGGTAGAAGTGGGGAGTTAAGGCTGATTTATACTTCTGCGTCGTTGTCCACGTCAACGTGCAGTACACACGAAGAAGAAGCCGAAGAAGAAGCGGCTCGTCGGAGAAGCATTATAGCGCGCTGTTAGATTTTTGGAGAGGTGCACGTCAGGCTACGGCATATGGGTGTGCGTCTATGCGTAAGCTACGGCGTAGGTTCGACGCAGAAGTATAAATTGGGCTTTACTAAAATTTCCCAATGCTTCGGGAAAAGCTGCATTTTGGAAGAGTTTTGATTTGATTACCACTGCAAACAGTGAGCCTATTGGTCATGTGCAGTGCAGAATCTGCAAACATATCCTTGCACATGACAGCAAAAAACGCACGCAACAGGCTAAAAAAGCCCCAGCAAAAATAATTACCATGAATGTGTCAGGGGGAAATAGTAAGGAGATATTTGAATTATTTATTAATAAATTAGTGTTTTCTGAGTCCGTGTTGCAAAGATGAAGATGACTATCCTGACTCGCCATCTCCTCATTGGACGCGCCTTTAGAGAGAAATGCATATTTACGGATTTTATCAAATCCGTAAAAAGAGTTTTTGATTTTAATTATTTAGTTTTAAAGTAGTAATTTAAAGCTTTCTATAGATATATTTAGCAAGTCTGTGAGGCAAGTATTCGCTGAGTTTCGGTTCATCATTGTGAAGCGCTCCTGGCCGAAATTGCAGAAAGCGCATACTGTATGTATCCTTTATTTTATAAAAGCACGTTTTGTTGATATTGTGAGTGGGCAATTCTGATAAGCTGTCGGACAAGGGCCGGGCTAGGGCCTGAGCATCTCGGGCCGGAGCCGGGCTAGGGCCTATATTTGAGGCCCGTGCAGGGCTCTAAGCTTTTTACAATACATATTGTGTCAAAACAACTTTACAGTGTTAAACAGGGAAACAGTGTGTCGATAATGTAGGAGGGCAATAGTAAACAGTCCCCCAGCAGGGTGAAAGAGTTTATAATGAATGTTGTGTCGTCGTACCTGCCTGAGGTATTCTGTGACATGAACGACAGGGCCGCTCAGATATACAGACACAGACACAAACAGCGACAAAGACGGATGGATGTGACAGAAAAAAAGGAAGAAATGGTCAGGAACCGGCTCCGGCAGTTACGGTATCTGTGCCTGTAAGTGAGAGATGAGCAGATCACATGGTTTTGGGGAAAGTGGAGGAGGTCTGGCTTTCCTCCTTCATGCGCTTCATGCACTCATGGACACTTTTTAGTCTTTCGGTGAAACCCTGCCTTCCGATTTGCGCTCTCTTTCCCATTCTCCCTCCTTCTACCTCTTTGGCCTTCTGCCAACCTAAACTCTGAGGAAAAAAAAGGGGGGGATGGGGAAAGTAAGAGCTAGGAAAAAACGGCCAGGAAGAGAGGTATATTGTGTGACGAGAGGTCGTAACAACCCAAAACGAGAACATGAGTGCATTCTCACATGTAGGCAATCTGACTTTGGAAACCTATGTTCCAGGTCATCAGGGACACATCCATGGTCCTCCTAACCCAAGTTCAGAGGGGTGCACCTGAGGAATGCAGCTTGGAGGGTGGCCCACAAGGCTATTTGATCAGGTTAAAACTGACAGCTGACACTCACAATGCTCTGGCAGGACACAAGGCACGACTTACTGGAATTACAGAATGATCTGATTCCTGTGTTCGCAGTTTGCCACTCCATTGCATAACCAAATCCCCTTGCATGGTCAAGGCAGTGTTTTGATTGCACAACATGCAAGTGTGTGCCCACAGGTGTTAAGAATTTGAGAGGAATTTACACATTTTCCGAAAGCAAAAAAAAAAGTTAAGAAGTTCGGTGATTCGACATGTACAGAACAGGTGTTATGTTTCCAATTCAACACAAACACAATCTATTCAGTAAAGCTCCATTTGTCTTATGGCCAAATGGAACATCAATTCAATTAAGCAAATTTGGGAGGCAAGTCTGTTTTAGGTGAATTACGGCAGTACATTGAACTTTCATAAACAGAAACCCACTGAAAATGAGCAACATTTTAAACTAATTTTAAAAGAGTAAACTGGGTTTTTGAAACACCGAGACAGTTGTTATTAAGCATCTCTAAAATATCCTATTAATGTCAAGGTCTCTGGAGAGTGATGATCCTTTACTCTAAATGTTGTCTCTTTAATTACTGCCAGTAGAATGAGTACAGAGAAAGGCAAAGAAGGAGATGGCAAAACTGTGTAGCCTTAAACTTTCATAGTAGCTTACTGTAAATCCAATTAAGTACCATATGGACTGACAGATAGAAGGGAACAGTGGAAAGAAAGAAAGAAAAAAAAGAAAGAACTGAAAATAATAAAGCAAGGAAATAAAGGAAAGAAAAAGAAGAAGAAATGAAGGAAGGAAGGAACGACCAGAGTAAAAAGAAGTAGGGAAGTAGAAAATGGAAAGAAGGAAGAAACAACTGAAGGAAGAAAGGAAGGAAAGACGTAAAAACAGTGGAAAAAGGAAGGAAAATATGACTTAAGTATAAGAAGGAAATAAAAAAGGAAGGAAGGAAATGAAGACAGGAAGGAAGGAAAAAATGGAAAGGAATAGGGAGGAAAAAGAGAAGTTAGATAAACCAGAAGTAGATTGTCTACGTGGCAGGCAGAGGGTCTACAGCTGACGGAGAGAGAGGAAAACAGAGAGAGAGAGAGACACACACACACAGAGAGAGAGAGAACTCAAAAGAGATTTATTCCTTGCTAACGTGAACCTCAGGTCAGACTGTGCTCAGTATGATTTTCAGGACTGTGTTCTATGATCACATCTCACATGAGGATCTGAACCCTATGGCCCCCATCTGGAGACAATGACATATACATACATACATACATACATATATATATACAGTGGGTACGGAAAGTATTCAGACCTATATATATGTATATATATATATATATATATATGTATATATATATATATATATGTGTATATATATGTGTGTATATATATGTGTATGTATGTATGTATGTATATATATATGCACTATTTGAGGAATATAGTCACTGAGCATATGTAAAATTCATGAAATGCAGTTCATGTACACTGTACAAGACTGCGGCCAACACCACAACTCTGACAGTTGAGAAAACTTAAAGGTAAAGCATCATCGTTCAATGCTTGATATGCAAAGACAAATTTAAGTAAGACATTAGTAGCAGTTAGTAGTTTGAACCTCCCCAAAAACAGAAACACTGCAGTTCTGTGGTGCTATGAAAACATTGCTGTTTGTTTGACTATCCCGACCAGCAACAATGGCTTAACCAATGGCGCGAGTTTGGGGCAGGGTTACCTGCTTGTCTGACCAATGGCATATGGAGCGTTTGACAGACCTTAGGCTATTTATTTTTTCAATTTCCTTTGGTAACATCTGCTAGTGCAGAGACAACACTGCACCTGATTGTTAACATGAAATCAAAATTTAACCTCATTCATAATAGTGGTTTTAAGGCCCGTTCACACTGAGAACAATAACTATATTAGCTTCCACATAATGCTGTTTATTAAAAGAACTGTTTATATGTCACCTTTAAATGGTCGAGCTCTTTAAAGCAGGAAAGATTCTGATTGGCTGTCAATGTTTTTATCATTAATCAGCTGAAAAATAATAGTTCTGAAAGTGATTCCAACGATATCGTTCCTGTGTCATCATTATCGTTATAGTTGTGGTTTAAACTACACTATTATCATAGAATTAGAAGGGTTATTAATACTTCAAAGCCCAAACGTTTGACCAGTTTCTGACGTTGAACACAGAAAAAATGTGTTCAAACAGGTTTCCCAGTAGTCCCGCCCCAAACTCATGGAATTGGCTGAGCCAGAAGTTGACACATCAGATTACTTAGAGTAACATCATAGCCCACTAACTTACTTTTAGTTATTTCTACGCATTAAACTGAAATCAGATAAAAGAAAATTATCTACTTCGCTTATAAGAATGAGTAAGAACAAGAGATCTTTATTCCTCCTTGTTTCTCATTTACCTGATAAGCATTCAGGGTTGATTGTACAGTGTGCAACATGATGAAAAGGGGAAAAGCAGGTGACAAGATGTGTTGGAACTAAGAAAGGGGCTGCGTTGAGAGGTTTGGGGTTGTGGCAGGCGGCGTGTGTGAGAGACTCTCTGTGACCTAGGCGATTGTTGGCAGGTGGTGGGAAGCCTCATACTCGGAATGCTAAGCAGCGCTGCCATTGTCTGAGGGGTGCAGCGCCAGTCGCATATGTTACCCGTCGCTCTGGCAACCACTCCCTCCAACACCCCAACCCCCCTCCGCCTTACACATGCTCTCGACGCAGCATCATCACCAAAGGCACGTCCCCCGAGTAGGAATCCCGTCCACTAGGACGATTTTCTCTGTTAGATTAAGCAATACAGTGACTCCTGAGCACAGGAAGAGGTCGTAATTGCGATTTATGCAATCATGAACACTCTACAACTGAAAAACACTGATATGCATCAAGTGATGTAATCATTGCTATGCAATATAAATGTAACCATGTGTGCACACAATAGTTAATTTGTACGGCCACATGTTTTTGCTGAGGTTTGTGGTCGATGTCGATCATCGCTGAACAGCCTGAGCTGATATAATACGATTTCCAATTACAAAGCAATAACAAATCATTGTGACAGTTATAAAACCTTTCTGATAGAGACAGTAGTCTGAAACTGATTGGAAAGTTCTGAACAGGGGAGGCCAAAAAAAATCAATGAAAAATAAGAAGTTTGAAAAACACTCTACTTAAACAATCTGGACTTTCTACAGGGTAAGCAAACAAAGCCTATCAAAACCATCAGTTTAAAGAAAACCAGGTCCCAAATGTCTAAGCAAACAAGTGAAAATGCTTCTATTTAACTATTTCAATTTAATATATGTAATTAGGGCTGGGCATTCATTATTGGCAATATTACTGTGATATCTTTGACGAGGGGAAGGAATATCGTGAATTTTGTGATAATGTTAAAAGTTTAACTTAGTTTTCTAAAGACAGTCAGCAAAGTTTACTTCTTTTTTGTCTAACAAGTATGACAATGTCAAAGATGCAGTTTGGCTGCTATCAAACGCACCTGTGCGTATTTGTGTGCGCACTCTGTGAAGGTTTCTATTTACAGCTTGTTTTTTAAGCGTTTAGCATTACAGCCAATCAAAAATATGTCTGTCGAGCACATGAACATAATGGCAAATTAGAGGTCTTTAAGTGAGTCAGAATCCGGTTAACAACGCTCTCAACATCAAGAGTTTTTGTTCAGTGTGGAAGTGTAAACAATGTAAAGTGATTTATTGCAAAAACATTGAGATATATATTGAATATTGTCAAAATTCTAAAAAATAG
>NW_015539889.1:794598-811158 GCF_001515605.1 Sinocyclocheilus anshuiensis | reverse complement strand
TCATTAATATTTGTATTATTTCAGAGTGACAATTTGAGTCCAATTTAAAAAGAAAAACAATTCTGAGGTTTTTCTTAGTATTTAGCAATGACTCGACCTGAAATGTCAAAACTTGATGATTACATTATTCAATGTGATTTTAGAGCATCCTGAGCTTTAATAGAAGCAAGACCAAGAACAAAGTAGTTTGCATGATTAATGGCAAAAGTTTATTTATTTCTACCTCTGCTTTATCTAATTGATTTGTTCTCATATTAATTGCATTTTCTAAAACATTATTCCCAGTCTGAACATGACTGTTGTCTCAGACTTTTGGACCCCACTGCAAGTCTTTACGATTAAATGATTAGGTCACATGAAAAAGAGAGGAGTCACTATGCCACATTAAGCTATTAAGGAAGAGCTTACATGTGCCAAATCAGTGCATGCACATCCATAGTTACAAAAATAATCAAACATATAGTGTGTATAAGTGTTGCAGATTCCCCTTTTGATTGAAATGTGAAACAAACTGGATGTCATCAGTGCTTTGAATGAGACGTTCAATTCACAGAAAATGATTATCAGAAAACGTGAGGAACATCAAATTAAGTTTCCGTTTCACTCAACTAAATACTGCAATATTTGACAGATTCAGTAAAGACTTTCAAAATATGGAACAGCTGAACTATTCCTTAAAATATAGTTGTGTTCGGGAGAAGACAGAAAGTCATACAGGTTTGTAATGATAGGAGGGTGAATAAATAATGACAGAATGTTCATTTTTGGGTGAACTATCCCTTTAAGTCTGTTTGAAAACCTTCATTATTTGTGCAGTTCTGTTTGGTGACATTAGTTGTGTAAAAACAACACAATTCACCTTTAAATCTTCTTCAGCAAATCATAGCTCAGACTTGGAGAACAACAGAAATTCTCAGAGAGTTCAAGAGGATGACCCAGATTTGCAGTACGCCGATTGCTCAATTACTTAGCTTGACTGTGTCTAAACAGCCTTTGCTTGACTGATTCACGTCAAATGAGGCTGAGATTCCTATCATACATTTAGCCTGACCCACACTAGCGAACAATGCTTTCATGTCACGTGATTTACTTTCAAAAGCAGATGAGAATGACATAGCGTCATATCTGTTGGTGTTTTCTATTCTGTTGTTGGAAGAAATGTCTCGATATATGACAGTAAATCAGCTTGAAATACGAGCAGTTTCTTGATTATTCCCAGATATTATATAAAATATTAGTGTACTTACGACACTCTCAGTGTATGAATAATGTCTTTGCATAGGCTAGATAATCAGATTGGCATGTGTGAACAAATAACACTAGACTTTCTCTAAACTAACCTCTTTTCCATTTTTTTTGTAACTAATTTTAACCAGCTTGTCCCAAAGTGATAGTAGTACATATATGAAGTCAATTCCCCTCAACAGGATAACCACAGATGTAGTTGTTTGCCCTTCGGACAGATAAACAAGATGAAAAAAATCCCATAAACCTACACTGAAAATGGATCACAGGGATCATATCTCCAGAAAATAATATTTTATAAACTTGCAGTTGGCTCAAGCCAACATGCAGCCATTCATAACACAAAAGCAACTTCCTATTCCTGCCCTAGCAACCAGCAACAACACACTAGCAACTGTACAAATGCCATTCAGGTCACTTTTGACTTGTGAGATATGGCCTGAGAGCACATGTTCTTTAGAAAAAAAGCATTTGATCATAAACCGAGAAAATGCAGCAGGTAACTAATACAAACATGCACAGATTGGGAGTTATCTGAAACTGTAATGGACCCTGTGCACAAAGCTGGGATTGTCAAATTCCATGAACAAAGAAAGTGCCAAGAGGACCAGCAAACAACAACAGACACCAAAGAAGTAAATCCCTTCCATATAGTCGATGCACACCCCTGGCAACGGTTATATTATATTAATATGAAATAATGCAATCTTATATTAGTAATTTCATCATTATAATCAGGTAAACAAATAACAAGCCAGGTGATGTGATTGCAAAGCGAAATGCCCATTCGTTTCCCCATTGATCTGTGTTGTGGGACACAAGGGGCTTTGTTATTAGTGAAGGATACTGGGTAGGCGGCACGGCTGACGGCGGAGGAGCGCTCTGGGCTCCCGGTGGTAACGACACGGAGGTCAGCGCTGCGCGGAGTTGCGTTGGCGGTGCCGGTCCGGTTACATGTCCACTAACAGCGACAGCGGCCGGTTTCGGGACCACTTTCGGTGGCAAACTCATTGCAGAAATTTAAACCAAAACAAACAATACGCAGCTGAAAACGATCTCACGTTCCAACAATATCTGGCCGTTTCTTCTCTCTACGAAGGCCGGAACGTGTGTATATCCTTATGCCATGGATTTCATTCAAATCTGGCTGTTAGTACCAAAAATGTCATTTTATCTTTGAAGTCGGGGGTTGTAGCTGCTCTATGCATGGGGACGGTAGGGGGTTTGTATCCCCCTCCAGCCACCCTGGATCTTCCCGGTTGAATTGTTCTTCTCCGCCTCCTCAGATGGCCGTCTCCGGGTTTGTTTACTCCGCTTTGCGTAGTAACATCACATTAATGAGTCGCATTATAGGAATATCTCATAAAGATGGGAGACTTCGCTCAACATGGCGTTGTTGCTGCTGCTTCCAGCAGTCCGGCTGGACGGACGGCTCGGTAAACGTCGGGCGAGTTCGGAGATACTCGGTGCCCATTCGTTTCCCCATTGATCTGTGTTGTGGGACACAAGGGGCTTTGTTATTAGTGAAGGATACTGGGTAGGCGGCACGGCTGACGGCGGAGGAGCGCTCTGGGCTCCCGGTGGTAACGACACGGAGGTCAGCGCTGCGCGGAGTTGCGTTGGCGGTGCCGGTCCGGTTACATGTCCACTAACAGCGACAGCGGCCGGTTTCGGGACCACTTTCGGTGGCAAACTCATTGCAGAAATTTAAACCAAAACAAACAATACGCAGCTGAAAACGATCTCACGTTCCAACAATATCTGGCCGTTTCTTCTCTCTACGAAGGCCGGAACGTGTGTATATCCTTATGCCATGGATTTCATTCAAATCTGGCTGTTAGTACCAAAAATGTCATTTTATCTTTGAAGTCAGGGGTTGTAGCTGCTCTATGCATGGGGACGGTAGGGGGTTTGTATCCCCCTCCAGCCACCCTGGATCTTCCCGGTTGAATTGTTCTTCTCCGCCTCCTCAGATGGCCGTCTCCGGGTTTGTTTACTCCGCTTTGCGTAGTAACATCACATTAATGAGTCGCATTATAGGAATATCTCATAAAGATGGGAGACTTCGCTCAACATGGCGTTGTTGCTGCTGCTTCCAGCAGTCCGGCTGGACGGACGGCTCGGTAAACGTCGGGCGAGTTCGGAGATACTCGGGTTCACCTTACGCCACTTCGTAGTGATGGGAAGTCCGACACATTTCCAGGAATCGGTTCTTTCGAACAGTTAGTTTCAAAGATGCGGTTCATAAAATGATTCAGTGGTTATTTAACGTCGTGACGTAATTGCGACCTCACGTCGTCCCTGACAAAGTTTGTGAGAGCTTAAAATTATTTATTTGATCTTTTATACCCCTTTGAACTCTTTAATTATGATTGTTATATAATAATAATATATTATTATATACAATTATTATTATTATATATGAACGGAAATGCATGTATAATGGTAATGTTTATGTAGTAAAAAAGATGCTCCAAAATTGAGCTAATTAAAACTAGTAATTTAGAACCGTAAATATACAACATTATTTGTTTGAAAAACAAAACAAAAAAAAAAACAATTCGATTTATTCAGTCCAGCTCTGCTTCACTGTGTGTTGATAAATCTGTAAAACAGTCAAATCATAAAAATATTTCCAGTACATTTTATTTGTAATTTCAGTTTATGATTCGGTGAGTTGACGACTCGAGAAACACTTGGAACGATTCAGTCCGGTTTTGTGAACCGGTTCATTGACAAGATCCAAAAAGAACGAATCGTTCGCGAATCGGACATCGCAATACGCCAGTGAAAGTGACGTCATAGAGGCAGTCGCGGTCGCCACATGCCTGCACTGTTTCACACAATGAATGGCTTCTCCGTTACATTCCAAGCCATCAATCAGCATGAAACGAATGAGTCATAATACGCAGTATATTATCACTGAATATAAAACTGCAGTTTCACCTTTTAAAAGGGGTCCCGCCCAAATTTTGGTTGCAGGAGAACGACTACTTCAAATGTTACCTATCTTTGATAAAGGCTTATCGAGTTGATTAGATACGGGTGCCTATGTTGTGAAGTAGCATTTGTATATTGGGATTATATATGGTAGGGGCCTAATAATAAGAACATTAGCTTGCTTTTTAGCAGGTATTTCTGTTGCCATTAATAAATGTGAATGTGGCGACATCTGTCGGGGTTAAAAATGCATAACAGTGGGTGCTCATTATTTGAAACCCTCTAGTCTATATCAACATAATATTTAAAAAAAAAAAAAAGTTACAATTCGTTAGCACCAGCTAATGCATTTACTAACATGAACTAACAATGAGCAATATAAATATTAACCTCTGTGATGTGCTGAAAATCCTTTACCTAATTTAATGTTCCCAATCAAAAATGACCAGCCTTTAAAAAAAAAAAGCTTGTAAATTTCTCATTATGCTGTATTATCACCAAAGCTTGAATTCATTCTTTTTGTCAACTTGTTTTCTTTCAATTAGCACAGGTTTTGTCATGCTTTTTGGAACTGATTTATTGTAGGCCTCAGTGATCTGAGCCTATGCACCTCAGTTTTAGAGTGAAATACAAATATTTTCCCTGCAAGTATTTGCATAGTTTTAAAGGCACTTTCTTGAATAGTGGTCTAACGACAGCAAATCCAGTAGAAGTGTGCATACTGCTCACATATATATATTCTTCATTTGACATTAAATGACATTGTGAGATGGATAATAAAATCAAATTATTTTTCAAACAAACATGATGTGATGAAACAGTCTTATATAAAACTTCACCATGTATCAAAATGTGAGCAAAGTTATTTAACAATGTAAAGAATTTGCCAAAGAATTGCCAAACATTACAGACCAAAAACTAAAACTAAAAATCCCACCAACAATGTAATACAGAGAACATAAATATTATTTTCTAATAGAAAAATAAAAGCATTTGCTAAAAAGGCACATATTCAAAAGAAAATGTATTTGCAGAAAGGACAAGTCCTTCTCTCATTACATTTAACCACTAACTTCCAGTGTTTTGAATGTAAGAATACAACTCCATTATATAGACTTCCATGGAGTCACTATTTATACCAATTCCCCATTAAGAGGCAAATAATAGCTGGAAAATGTATAGTCCACTATAAATCCTCCAGCTTTTTGGCAGTCTAGATTAGGCAACCTGAGATGGATGTTTGGGATTTTTTTGAGCGATAACAGCTCCAGGTTCAGTCCCCCATGTAAGAGTCACTGTCACCACAGCTCACACTTCCGCTTGGGGTTCATGGGTGAGTCTGCCTTGCAGCCAAAGTGCGCAGAGAACTCATGGGAATTGGAGATAGTGCCAATGACCCGGAAACGTGACGGACTGTGGGGGTCAGTAATAACGCCCTCGTGAGAGCTTTCAGGTGTCCGAACTGAGCACCACACCTACAAAAAAAGGAAACAAAAAGTTTTGTTAGATCATAATAGAACAAAAAAAGATTGCATTACGTTTTTGGAAAAGTGATAAGTGGTTTTTGTCTGTGCAAAAGTCATTGCCCCGATGCTACGGTGCTGTGAGTATTACAGTTAAAAAACATTTTTTTTACATTTTTTATTTCTATTTTATCTTTCAGTTTAAATGTATTTGAGATTTTTTCCCCCCAGTTATGTTAATGAATGAATCAATTAATATACTATAATATAATTTATATTTTTTTTAGTTAACAATCTAGTTATTCCCATCTGTTTTTTGTTTTTTTGCTATACATTGTATCAAAAAATCTAATCAAATATCTAATAAAATTTTATTTGAATAGTTTGAGTCATAAATTATTTTAGTTTAAATGTATTTTAATTTTTTTCCCCAGTTCTTTTTTTTTTTTAAACAGTCTGGTTTTTTCGATCTAGTTGCATTTTCATGTTTAACAAAGATCTAAAGTATTATAATTGTGTAATACACAATGTATCAAAAACTAAATTTCAATATTTTATGGCTAAAATAAAATAATTGATATTGTTTTTAGATCATTTAGATAATAATTTAAGATAGTTTGAATCATGAAAATTGATTTTATTTAAAATATGTATTTTACTTAAAATATTTAAGTTAAAAGGTATTTGATCATTTTTGAGGTTTTCATTTTAGTTTTCGTTAATAAAACAGCTTTTTATTTTTTATTTTTTTGTCTACCAGGTGAAAATTGTGAGTCCAAGTAATAATGTAGGCTAAGCACACCTTTCTTCAACAATCCACATCCAAGAAAAATGTTCAAATCAAAGTGTGAGAAACAGTAATATTAATTCTTGCCTTAGCAAAGAGTTCAAAAACAGAGACAAAAGACAGAGACCTTTAGTTTGCTAAGGCTGTGACCAGTAAAACAACTAAAAGTGAAAGTGTCATGACGTGTAACCCATGCTCTGCACTTAACCCATCCAAGTGCACACACACAGCAGTGAGTAGTGAACAAACAGCCAGTTTTGCTCCGGCGCCCGGGGAGTAGTTGTGGAAAACATAGTGAGCAAATATTGGCACAAACCTGAGCAAATCCCACAAAAAACAGCTGATGATTGGTCATTCCAAGGGCAGGCAGAGTGGCTTCCTCACCACTCTTCTCAATCCAGTTTATATAGGCCTGCAAAGCAAGTGTGAAAACATTAGTCTACTAAGAATTCTGCATGCTACACTGCATCCTGAGATCACAAATAAACAGAGCCCTGGTGTCAACGGTTATTTTCCTCTCCATCAGAGAGGTTAACAAAGGGTCTTCTCCAGCCATATGCTTTGCGCATCTGCTCTGTAACCTATGACTTCTCAACCAACGGAAAGAATCCGAGTTGCTGGAGGTAGAGCAGCCCATTCCGAGCCACCTGTTGCACTGCGAGGCTTTTCAGAGAGATGGGATCCCGATGGCCCCAAAGCTATTAAAGCCGCCAATGAGAAAAGTATAGAGATCGTAATGCCTTTCGTATCAGATTCTCATATGTCATAAGCCATAACTGTTTTCATGTTATGGAAAGTAACCATTGGCGTCTCATCTCTTTATAGCTCGCTGATGAATGAAACAAATCTGTTGATGGATTTAAATTCTAGTTCCTGCAAAGTCTTGTTCCACAACAGGATCTTCACAAACCTTATAAGCTGCCCTCAGGCCTCCGTTGTCAGCAATATTTTCTCCCAAAGTGTGTTTC
Organism: Sinocyclocheilus anshuiensis; assembly: GCF_001515605.1. Classification (NCBI taxonomy): domain Eukaryota; kingdom Metazoa; phylum Chordata; class Actinopteri; order Cypriniformes; family Cyprinidae; genus Sinocyclocheilus; species Sinocyclocheilus anshuiensis. Next base: position 803,755 of record NW_015539889.1, on the reverse strand, counting down.
CCATTCAGAGGTTCTTTATTTATACTGTAGTTGCTGTACTGCTCCACCATACACTGGGTCTGGTGTTTAAAAGCCTCCAATGAAGAATTTTGCCACCACTGACGCAAATTCCCATCCTTATCATACTCTCTTCCTGTAAGACATATTTAAAACACTGTTTTGAAACACAAATATTTTGGAAATGGTCACATACACATTACAGTTTTCTGTAATAAAAGCTGATGTGTTTATTAACATCTTCACATTATTACAATCATAAAGGACAATACAATTATTTACATTATACTGTACATTAGAAAAAATATTATTAAATGTATATATCAATGCTAATTCATGTTATATTATTTTTTGCATTTATTTATTTGATCATTTATGTAGTGTAATATTAATGAAATGTAATAACTGATATAAACAACATGTTTAAAATATGAGAAAAAAAAAGACGTTTTTTTTCAACAGCATAAATACACACGTATTTGAACAGCCTCTGACTCTGATCTTTGACTTGGAAGTACTTTTCCTAGTACATTTTTACTATTTATAACATATACAAGAAATCAAAGGACAATTTGTATTAATCAAATAAGACTGATAGACTGCGGTTATAAAAACTGATTAACAGAAAAACATGTGATTTGATATTTATTTTTTATTTAAATATTTTTAAGAATAATTCAATAATGTCTGAGATGTATTCCCTATTACCATAGTAACCAGTCAGGTATATAGTTATTCCTGTGTTTGTGTAACTCTCTAATAATGAATCAGTGGCAGGGTGGCACACTTGATTCTTTACAGCAGTTGACGAATCTTATGTACTGGAGATCTAACAATCTGAAATAATATACAGTAATATTTTAGAGAGAATAATTTTGTTACCTTGATCATCAAAGGCATGGGTGAGCTCATGCCCCATAACCACACCTATACCACCGAAATTCATTGCTCTAGAAAACAACCCAGACTCAATAAGATGAGGTAAGAGATAAGAGAGAAACTCTTAAGGTAAGAGAGAAACTCTTACTTTGGCCAAGCATGGTTATAAAAGGGAGCCTGGAGAATGCCTGCTGGAAGTACCATCTCATTCTTTGTGGGGTTGTAGTAGGCATTAACTGTAGGTGGAGTCATACTCCATCTGTACACGGAAAGAAATGCACTGATCACTGGCGTACACATAAACTGACATTAAAGGAGTTTTCAATTAACAGTTAATACATTAAACTTCATCATTTATTCACCCTCATGTTGTTCCAAACCTGTATGATGTTCTGTATGATACTATGAAAAATGACTTTTTTCCCCACCTACAATAAAAGTCAATGGGGTCCACTGTTATTTTGTGTTCTTTTATATTCCACAGAAAAACGAAAGTCACACAGGTTTGGAACAACATGAGGGTGAGTAAATGACAGTGTTGTTATTGTTAACTAAATCTAAAACTAAAACAATAACTATTACAAATAGTTTTCGGTAACTGAAATATTCATAAATAATAATAATTATTAGATGAATACTTTCATTTAAACTTTAAAAACGTAAGAAAAATAAGAAATGACACCTTGGCAAATAACTGAAATAAATAAGTTTAAATTGAAGTACTAAAATGACTAAAACTGACACTGAAATTAAAATGAAATACAGCTAAATAGAAAAATAAATAAATAACAAAAGCACATTTTTAAAAATACTAAAATATAAAATTAAGAGCTAATTAAAAATATGAAAAATGACTATAGTATGGTATAAATAATACTACAATAACATTGGTAAATGTTAAAATAATTTTCATTTTTGGGTGAACTATCCCTTTAAGAGATGTGCATCAAAGCAAAGCATCATCTTGTGTGTGAGCTGGACTGATACTCACTGATCTCTGTTGGGGGCTTTTCTCAGCTGGTTAGAAGTGACTCGTGCAGAGAAGTTGTAATAATTCATGACGTTTTGAAAGTAAAGATCTGAAACAACATCAAACTGATATACAGTTTGCAGGCTGAGACGTTAGTTCAGGCTCTCTACAACATTGAACAACATTATTTTCCATGAACCAAAACCAAACAGAAATCAAGAAAATGTATACATACGTCATTAAACACCATGTCCAGCTCTTTGGGTTTCATAATAAATTTTGGATAACCAACCATGTTGTATATTGCATCTGCCTAGACAAGAATAAGAAAATAAACATCATGTGTGGCAGTTTATACTTTAACACCAGGTGGCATTAAAGAGCATCAACAAGAATAAAAACCTTTATGTAGTTTTGTTACTCAACAAGATTTTTTTTTTTTTTTTAGCCAAATTTATTGTCCACCAGGCAAAGCAATGAAATTGATAAACAACCACCAATTCTAAAACTAAAGCTAATACAAATTGGGAATTGTCTGACATTTTAGCTAGGTGTTGTTTTCAGCAAGATCCATCCCTGCAGGCAACAGCAGTGAAAAACATTGTGTGGGATTGTGCTGTTGGTCCTCACCTTTTCTTTAGCTGCTTTTTTTGTCTTGGGATCCATCCAGCCGACAGTCTTCAGGCTGTCTTCAAAGGCCCATTTGATCTCAGAGACCATATCTTCAACCTGACAAACGCATCAGTTGAGAATATAGTTTATAGGCTTGGAGGAAAAGACGGGCATGGTGTGCAAAACATCACAAGACACTCACAAAAGCTTTGCTGTCTTCAGAAAAAGTAGCTTTGACAAAGAGCGCCCCGAGAGCAAAGCCCAGAGCGCTGTCCGTGTCGCTGACGCAAAGTTTCCAGCGTGGCGTGCAGCTCTGGAAAACACAAAGGTGATATATTAACAACTAGCATCCTCATTTGCACCGAAGCCTTCTTAGTGTGACATTTCACAAACAATTTACAGGTACATCTAGGCATGAACTTCTACAGATAAATACAGTCTAGTTTCCATGTGTACAGCATAGGACCTACTAGCACTTGAGGAAATGAGCACAAATCATTTGTTAAATACATAACAAATTTGCTTGTAACGAGCTAAACAGAAGGGTTTTTTATATTTTATCAGCAAAACAAGACATTTGATTGTTCTCTTGAAGGTTCCTTCAGTATGACGCTCAGAGACAGGCAGCAACAGGACATCCATTCCACTTCCCATTTCTTGTTTAGATACTGAGGCTCTGGAGATAATGGCTAATAGCTCCTAATGCAAGACTATGAGGGTAAAATGAAGTTTTAGATTGTTAAGGAAATTAGTCACTAAGTGAAAATGAAATAAGTCATACAGGTTTGGAACGACAAGAGGGTGAGTAAATGATGACAGCAGATGTGAAGATTATCAGTGAATAATGGCTTAATTGAGGTATTTTAAGCGTTCGTCTGACTTCAAAAGACTCAGAATCCAGCACAGACATTGCATGGACTACTTTTACAATATTTTTATGGTACTTTTTGTCATTTTTAGGTCTTGACTGCTCCATGTCACCATTCACTTTCATTACATGAGAGAAAGCAGAGTCAACGTTCTCCCTAAAATCTAAATTTTTATTCCTCAGAAGAAAGTCACACCGCTTTGGAACAACATGAGGGTGAGTAATTAATGACAGGATTTTTCATTTTTGGGTGAACTATCACTTAATGCAATAATAAAAGCTGAAGGTGACCGTCCTTTAGGTTCCTCTCTCCATCTCTTATCATAACCCATCACACATACACACATCGCCCAAGGCTCTTTCGTTTGTTATTTCAGCCTGACCCCAGCGGAAAGTAAGGCCGGGGCAACAGGATCTCCTCCTGATAAGAGTCTGAATAACCTGGCTCCCTGCAGAACAACACACCGCCTCTCCATACACACCAACACTGATACCAGTTACTCTAAGAGAGAGTCAAAGAGAGGGAGGAGAAGAAAAGGGCAACAGATCACTTCCCTCTCATGCTGACTAAGCACACTGACTGTTTTCATATCTGGGTAATTTTGTTGTAATATAAAATGATTGCTGCACCAAATGTTCCTCGTAAGAGGAGGAATGAGTGTTGAGGGGTAGTTCACCCAAAAAAATGTAAGATATTTAGTCATCATTTACTTAGCTCAAATCTTGCTAATCCTGTATCATTATTATTTTTTAGACACAATATCCAATATAATATATGCTCTGTTCCATGCATTAATTGTATGGTGTATACAGTCAAGCTCATAACAAATATATTTACAGAGCTACACTACCATTCAAAAGTTTGGGGTCTGTAAGTTTTTTTAAATGTTTTTCAAAGAAGTCTCTTAAGCTCACTAAGGCTGCATTTGATTTATTTAATCAAAAATACAGATGTTTTATTCTCATTAAGGCTGCATTTATTTTATCAAAAATACAGTAATACAGTAGTGTATATTTCAAGTCTTCTAAAACCACAAGACACCTTTGGGATTTAAAAAAGATACATCCAAGTACATTTAAATCAACTTTAAAAGCATAGCTCTCATATCTCATATTTTCAAACTTGACAGTCAGTCAAGTGACAACGGTGCTTGGATTCAAAGTCAGACCTGACACGGTAATACGGTAAGTGTGATCCAGCGGAGGAGAGAATTATCAGAGAATGATGGCTAAAATGTGTATCTATTTCTCAAATTTTATTCACAAAGCTATTGTATGATTTCAGAAGACTTTGAATATAGTGCACAAGTCATATGAACCACTTTTATGATACTTTTATGGTGCTTTTATAAGAAATTCAAATGGTTAAGAAAAAAAATGTTTAGGGGTGAACTATTCCTTTAACTGATTTGAAATTTACAATAAAAACAAAAACTCTCCTTTAAATCTCAACTAATGCAAAATTAAATTATGTATCATAGATAGGGTAACAAAAAATAGAGGCAAATGTGAAAAACATGACTGTTATTTCATATTTAATGGATCATTCATGACTCTTTCAGTGGCAGCAGTGCCTTGGACTAACAGACAGCAGCTTTAATCTTAATTTCTCACCTTTTTGGTGCCGTACATGACTTCAAGGAAGCGCTGCTCTGCATCTTGGAACCTCTGGTCTAAGATGGACACCATTTTCCACACCACTTTCATGATCATGTAGTTATTCAAGACACTGGTGGAGACACATTAGCTTTGATCTCAGCTAACAGACAATACAGGTCTGTTATATAGACGGCCCAAAAACCCACACAATTCTGGCTAATGTTGACTTACCTCTTGTTGGTGTTGCTGATGAGCTCTGAAACTTTCTGGAGGTATTCTTTAGCGTACACAACCACGGGTTCAGAGTCATTTAGGGCAACAGGGGTGAACACTGCAGAGAGGAAAGGCATCCAATCTACCGCAGGAGCCAATGTCTACAGCACAGACAAACACATGACTGATATCCCAGCTCACATGCAACACCACAGTTAGAGTAAGGAAAGAATGCTTCATGTCTCCGGCAAAGGAAACATAACTACATGTTCTGCCATTTTCACTCTCATTTTAATAATCACAATTTATAAGAGCATCTCTCATTTGCAGGAGACATTTAAATTAGTGGTTCTCAACTGGTTTTGTTTTAAGACCCAGATTTTCAACTGGACATTGAGTGGTGACTCAAAAATGATCATCAAAAGTGTCTCAAAAGTTTCCTTAAAGCCAACCAACGAAATTCATTAATAGTATCACGATCTTCACAGTCATATGAACATTATCAACATTACATTCACTACCACTCAGAAGTTGGAGGGCAGTAAGATTTTTTTTTTTAATAAAAAATAAATTAGTACTTTTATTCATTACGGATGCATTAAACTGATCAAAAATGACAGTAAAGACTTTGTTACAAAAAATCTATTTCAAATACTGAATTCTGTTCAACAAAGGAAAAAAATCGGCACATTAGAATGATTTCTGAATAATGTGACACTAATAACTGGAGTAAATGTTTTTTTTTACTATCAAAAGATACATTACATAAAGACAAATTGCATTTACAAATATATTACAATGAAAACGGTTATTTTAAATCGTAATAATGTTTCAAAATATTAATGTTTCTACTGTATTTTTGATCAAACAAATGCTGCCTTGGTGAACATAAGAGACTTCTATTAAGAAGATCTTATGAAAAAAAAATTCTTATGAATGGTAGTTTAGGCTGAACGGAAAAACTGCAATTTTTTTCTGTACAAAACAATTTGTACCATTGGACCATTGTAATATTTTGCCATTATAATAACTATACATTTCATTATTTGCATTTAGCATTTCCATCTATGACTGTATCAGAAGAGACCTGTGACTATTTCTGGGCCATGAACAAGCAGTAAAGAACCACAGATTTCAATCCAAAAGTAGTACAGTAACCGTACAGTACTCACAGCTAACTCTTTGGCTTGAATTTTATGGTAAATTTTCATCTCGTCACGGCGCTCTTCCTGAGGGACTGTGATGTGTGCCAGGGCTGTTTCAAAGTCTATGATCTCCTGCATCATCTTCTGAGAGGTCTCCTCTGAGCCGCCCAAAAGGATTCCGAGCTCCACCAAGAAGTTCAAGTATGCTTTTAAATACTGAAGAAGGAATAACAACACAAGCTTTAGACCACAGCAGAACATTTCCCGATTTCATGAACAACAAAATCTCTTTGTTTACCTTTTCATTGGCTGTCTTATTGAGATAGTATTCCCTAGAGGGAAGTCCCAATCCTGACTGATCCACCTATGGAAAAAAGGGAATCAGAGCATCAACTGCATCACTCAACCAGCTAAGCTACAGTGACGTGCATCATGATATACAGCCATCATAAAACAAAATACGATATCTAGAACAGTGCAGAGTTTCCCCAAGACATTTAAGAATTCATGTTATGGTGATTAAAAAACATAACCGTAAGTGTTCCCACCTGGATGATGTTGCTGTTGGAGCTTTTTGAGTCTGTGCTGACAAAAACAGTGAAAAAGGGGGAGGTTCGGAAGCTGGCTGACACAATCCGTAAAACCTCCTGGAAGTTATCTTTATCCCACGGGTCTTTCAAGCCCCAACCTCCTGTCTGGAAAAAAACATTATTAATAATTATATACCAGAATAAGAGTAAAAGCAGGTTTTTATTACAATTTAACATAATAATAATAAAAATAGTACTTAAGTAACAAAACAAAATAACAAATAATGAAACCTTTTTAATATTAACAATTAATAACATAAGTTATTGAATAATAACATATTGAATAAGTCTCTCATATCTCTCATACAAAGAATGAGAAAAAAAGCATATTAAAATAAACATCATTTTAAGTATTTGTTTAAATATGAACTTTTGTTAGGCCATGCTTTGTGGTTCTTACCTAATAAGTTCTTCATGATGGCCATGTTGTGCTCCCACAGGTTGCTGAAAGGACCCCAGCGGGACTTGCCTTCAGGCAGTGGGTTTTTCCTCATCCAGCACATTAGAATGATTTCTGAATAATGTGACACTAATAACTGGAGTAAATGTTTTTTTTTACTATCAAAAGATACATTACATAAAGACAAATTGCATTTACAAATATATTACAATGAAAACGGTTATTTTAAATCGTAATAATGTTTCAAAATATTAATGTTTCTACTGTATTTTTGATCAAACAAATGCTGCCTTGGTGAACATAAGAGACTTCTATTAAGAAGATCTTATGAAAAAAAAATTCTTATGAATGGTAGTTTAGGCTGAACGGAAAAACTGCAATTTTTTTCTGTACAAAACAATTTGTACCATTGGACCATTGTAATATTTTGCCATTATAATAACTATACATTTCATTATTTGCATTTAGCATTTCCATCTATGACTGTATCAGAAGAGACCTGTGACTATTTCTGGGCCATGAACAAGCAGTAAAGAACCACAGATTTCAATCCAAAAGTAGTACAGTAACCGTACAGTACTCACAGCTAACTCTTTGGCTTGAATTTTATGGTAAATTTTCATCTCGTCACGGCGCTCTTCCTGAGGGACTGTGATGTGTGCCAGGGCTGTTTCAAAGTCTATGATCTCCTGCATCATCTTCTGAGAGGTCTCCTCTGAGCCGCCCAAAAGGATTCCGAGCTCCACCAAGAAGTTCAAGTATGCTTTTAAATACTGAAGAAGGAATAACAACACAAGCTTTAGACCACAGCAGAACATTTCCCGATTTCATGAACAACAAAATCTCTTTGTTTACCTTTTCATTGGCTGTCTTATTGAGATAGTATTCCCTAGAGGGAAGTCCCAATCCTGACTGATCCACCTATGGAAAAAAGGGAATCAGAGCATCAACTGCATCACTCAACCAGCTAAGCTACAGTGACGTGCATCATGATATACAGCCATCATAAAACAAAATACGATATCTAGAACAGTGCAGAGTTTCCCCAAGACATTTAAGAATTCATGTTATGGTGATTAAAAAACATAACCGTAAGTGTTCCCACCTGGATGATGTTGCTGTTGGAGCTTTTTGAGTCTGTGCTGACAAAAACAGTGAAAAAGGGGGAGGTTCGGAAGCTGGCTGACACAATCCGTAAAACCTCCTGGAAGTTATCTTTATCCCACGGGTCTTTCAAGCCCCAACCTCCTGTCTGGAAAAAAACATTATTAATAATTATATACCAGAATAAGAGTAAAAGCAGGTTTTTATTAGGGCCGATATATTTACAACAGATCTTTTGAGTTTCATATTGTTAAATAAAGGCTTGTGCATCTGAGGTCACCCGATTGATGAGATCCTGAAGTGGTTTTGCCCCAAGCTCTTCAATTTTGCTCTCGTTCATACAAGCCTGGTAATACCACTGAGCTTTTTGTTCCGCTTTGCTCAGGCTTTTCATGCTGGTATTCTCTGAATTTAACAAATGAAGAAAAGTTCAATGACAAGAACCTTTATAAAACCACAAAGCAAAGTGAAATGAAGCCTGTAAGTTGGTAGGAACCTTTTAAGATGGCACATTACTGGGGTTTTTTTTAGTCATTTCAGAGACAGAGCAAGTTATTTACTGAAAGATTAGATGAAAAATATATGAAATCATAAATAAAATTTTATCTAAAAAAAATCAATTAAATTAAAACAATTGTGGATGTTCTGGACACAATTATTATTATTAATGCAAAATATTTCTATTTTAAAAAGATAGTTATTAGTTAATAGTCATTTTACATTAAATTTTTTTATTCTTACATTTTACAACTAATAGCGATTTTATTTTTTCTTAATGAT
>NW_015539889.1:769737-794053 GCF_001515605.1 Sinocyclocheilus anshuiensis | reverse complement strand
ACTTGCCTTCAGGCAGTGGGTTTTTCCTCATCCAACCCCCGCACGCAAAGTTGTAGAAATCCTGGCAGGGGTCCACTGACCGATCGAGAGCCCACAAGACTGTACTTGCCACACTAACACAAGGCTCTGACAGGCACATTCCCGGATGTGCTGTCAAAACCAATATATGTATATAAATATACTGCTGCATCCATTACAATATGCCTTTATATCACAAATAGCAGCCAAAACCATTAAGAAAGTCTTCCTGATGTCTCTTTTACTCAGCGTGTTTTACACTAGGGTAATCATAAACGGGATTTTGGTGCGCTACACTTTCAGTGCTGTACCTCATAATGCATTCAAGCTGCACATCATAAATATGCTCTGAACATCTCTTTGAGGAGGATCCCAGGACATGAAGCCATCTGGAACTATTCACTTATAAAGGGTTGATGCCAAAATTTGAATTCCGAGAAAAGGATTGTATTTATTCAGTATCCTGATCAAATGAAGAGGCCACAAAGAGAGTCTCTAGCAGTGACCTGTGGAGCCTACAATTATTAAACCCAAGAGATTGTGTTTTCCCTTTATCGAATACCAAAACTAATTGTCGAAACCATTAAAAGTCATTAAGTATAGTCATTAGCATAACTGGGTGATATGCAAGCTGATATGGCAAATGTTTGTGTCTGTATAGCAACATTAGCCATTTGCAACCACCAATATAATACTTTAATTTGTGAAAAGATGTTCTCAGACATGTTACGAAAACTTTATAGGCACACACTTCTTTGTGTTTACTTTGGCCTCCAGGTTTTGAGGTTGGGCATGATTCCACTGAATGAGGTTATGTAAGTATTAAGTTTAATATTGGAAATAATTGGAGTTAAAGGGCACTGTTTTTATTCAGCTTGTGGATGCAGAGAGAATGCGGCTGCAATAGATTCACTGTAAGCTCTTCTAAGAAAAATATTTGGCCCAAAAGATGTATCCCTAGCTCCTGATCTGAAAAGATAATGCCAAGAAAACTAGAGGCCTGAGGGAGGCTGAGGAAACTGGAGGTAAACAGTGTGACAGAAAGTTGTTGTTCTTTCATACAGCGATTTGTCATGGTTGGGCAAGTGAGTAAAATGAGGTCCAGAGCATATACAGTCTTAGCTTAAAAAAATAACATCTTTATACACTGTTCCATCAACTCACATTCTTTATAGTGCAGACCCAAAGTCATGATGCATATGAACAGGGCCACGGACAGAGCGCACACGACGACCACTAGCTTTCTCTCAACATGTGTTTTCTCTGCCCAGCACCGGAGACCCAGACCACGCTGCAGCCCCACCTGATAATCAAAGTTATCAGAAAATAAAGGGTTAGGATTTAAATAACTATCCCTGAAAATGAGCACTGTTACATAGATAACGCAAATGACACTGAAACTTACTCCAAAGGAGTGATCTTTGGCAAAGGACTGATCCTCGAGGGTGCGATGTTTATTTTGTGTTTCTTAATGAAAGTGATATCTGTGACATTTTGTATAACATTGTGCAGGTTTTATTTCAGGTTTTATATAATATTGCATGGGAAAATGATATATGATCGTGTCTAACAACAATATTAAACTTTGGTGGGACCAAACATCATTGTCTTTCTGCTCCAGTTCAAAGTACAGATCACATTCCCACCTCAAATGAGGACTGAAAATATGATCTCAAATAATAAAAAAGATTTTTACTGAATACTTCATGTATTCCTTTAAGAGTTATCTGCATTAGGTTAAGTATTAAATACTTATAGGAGAGAAACTAACCCACAACAACACATTGATCAACTTCCTACTTTCTAGGAAGGCTCTCTTCTAGGAAACACTGCAAAGTCTGTTCTGCCAAACACTTTGCTATTCAAACTGTTGGATAAGAAACATTCAAAATTAGATACCTCCTATGCAAATACCTCTTGTGCTAAATTATCTGGCTATCCACATTATATCCACATACACATTCAAAAGTCTGAGGTCAGTAAGATTTTTTTTTGTTATTAAAATAAAAATAAAAATAAAAATAAAAAATAAAAAGATGATAACGGCTCACTCCAAATGAACTCTGAGCTTTAAACTTTTCCTCTTATTGATTCACTTTTGATTTAGATTCTGTACTGATCAAATAAGCCTTGTGAATTTCATAATTGATCACCTCTTCACAGAAGAGGTGCAAGAGAAACTAAATAAATGATCTCTGTAATACAAATTAGATTAAGTTCTACTGAGCCCACAGAGTTCAAAAGTCACTTTTAGTGGCCAGCTGCCCAGCTGTGCAATTACTCAGCTTAGTTTGGATGCATGAGGTGTAACTGTGTTTGTATGTGTTGCGTGGCTTCAATGAGCCCTAATGCCAAGTCTCTCAAGAGTCAAAGAGAGCAGAGGGAGAACAAAGACCATGAGATGGTTTCAACAAAGGCACCCATAACATTTAATAACCCCAGTGATCCAGAGAAAATATTTTAGGAGCGGTTAAAGGATAATGCACGTCTGGTTCTCACTAGCAAAAAATAAAATAATTAAATTAAATTAAATAAAAATGAAAGAATGGACACCAATGTGAAGCGAGAAAAAAAGCAGATATCAAAGAATAATGTCATTTTTGATTAAAAATAGAAACAGAAAGACTTTTTTAAAGAAACTTTGAAAGAAACTAAAAATATGTCATGTGGTTATATCTAAATGAACTGGTTTTACTCAAGTCATATTTATTCTTTGATATGACTGAATCAACCAGACTACATTAGACTACAACAACAAAGGTTCAGATCAGGAAGTAGTAGTTCCTTACGGTAACAACAGCAGTAAAAATCATCAAACTATAAACTACACAGTTAATGTACATTTTTTTATGTACACACTAAACAATTCTTCCTTTCTAATCACATGTTCATTAAGTAAACAATAAACAAATATTAAGCCTTATTGGGTCAAGTGCAATTTATAATTTCTTAATGTTTATGCACATTGCTCTACTTGTGCTTCATATCTCACTAGGATCTAACAAATAAAAAAGCTAGCAGTAGTAAAGTAGTACTTTATTAGAAGTAATCAGGAATGTCAAGTGCATTCACACAACTGTTGAAAATGTTTGAAAAAAGCTTCAACAGAATGAGGAAAGAGTTGTATACAACAGTGCTAAAACACAGTGGATGTTTGAAAAGAAAACCACAGGGAAGTAACTTAAGACAGTGTCCTTGTCTTCCACTGGAATCACAAAAGAGTTGTTGTTTTGGAAGAGTTTCGTTTTAAAAAATGATCGCTAGCTCAGTGGATTGGCTCATATTTCAGTACACATACATCAAAAAATATAAGTTATAAAAATAGTTTTAAAAAATGAACTCTCACCTGCATGGTAGAGGTGTGGTAGATCCCATCGGAGCCGGTGTCCAACAGCTCCTCTTCATCCAGTGTGGCCCGTTTGTATGTTGACATCTGAAATGTTAAATGAAGTATAGATTCCCTCAGTGATTCCATAATTAAACCAAATCTTCTGAAAGTGTTTCAGCAGTTTTTGGGACTCCTGCGAATGTTTATCCTGCTGAGTTCCATCAGAAGAAGACTGCGAAACTAGTTCTCCCCAAGGACTAGAGAAAACTCTCGGCTCAGCGCATCAGAGTGCTGGGTGATCTGTGTTTGAATGGGGTTTCCTCTTCCACCCCCCTTTCACCTCATGCCAAGCAAATTTCCAACCCCCCAACGTCAGCTACACCTAGGAAATAAGCTCCAAAGCATGGCCAGCTCGATCTTCATAACAAACATGTGTTGGGAGATTTTAAGTCTCTCTTCTCAGCTTCAGTTAGGAATCCTAAACAAGGGATTCCTGGGAAGCTTGAACTCCTTCCAGTCTGCGACAACACTAGCATCAGTAAAAAGGCATGAACTTGTGAAAAACAGGAAGGAGAGAGGACTTGATGAACATGCGTGAGGGGAGAGTGAGGGTGTGTGAGTATACGCATGTAAGAGAATGTGTGCATTCCACAATGGGCTTTCATTTAGAACTGGGAGGGAACTGTTAGAGGTGAGTTTCCGCCCTCTCATTCCTACAAACAGGACATTACAGAAAAGAAGGCGGGACTTGTACAAGGCCACTTCCACTACGTTACAGCTGCCTAGATTAGAATACAGTCACCTTAAAAGTATGACAGTCAGTATTGCTGTTCAGTCTGAACTCTTAACATACACACACACACACATTTTATTTTATTAAATTGCATATATTAAAGGGATAGTTCACCCAAATATGAAAATTACCCCATGATTTACTCACGCTCAAGCCATCCTAGGTGTATATCACTTTCTTCTTTCAGACGGATACAATCAGTGTTTTATTAAAAAATGCCTTGGCTCTTCCAAACCTTGAATGGCAGTGAATGGAGATCACATTTAAATCATGGGGTAATTTTCATTTTAGGGTGAACTATTCCTTTAAGCAAAGGCATGATGGACAGTGTGTGGACACATTATTGAGAGCATATTTAAATTAAATATATATATATATATATATATTTATATAAAATATTAAAAAAATAAATTAATATAATAACACATTATTGTTTTCATCTATATTAATTTATTTAAAGGGGTGGTTGACTTTTTTTTCTAGGCTTGATTGTGTGGGGTGCAGTCTAACGTGTTAATGCTTCGTTTTTTAAAATTATTATTTTTCACATAATTTACCTTTATTCCACAATAATCAGAGAGGGGACACTAACTAACATTAAAAAAGTGAAATCGCAATGAACCACCCCTTTAATGTAATAAAATAATATTTAATATTCAAATATATTAAATATATTTGAATGTATTTTTATATATATTTTAAATTAAATTGTTCTTGTATCTTTATTTTGGGGCTTTATATTATTACTTAAATGAACTGGCACAAAAATTGAATAATTTCATGAAAAGATATTTGACAGCATGAGAAATTGCATAATGTAAGTTACTATTTCTGTAAAAGTTAATGTAATTTCTTTTGGTCATCTGGCTTCATGAAAGACCAATTGTCTTGAGTCTTGTCAAAGCCAGTCGTCTATCATGAGGCCTCTGTGGCATCTGAACAACAGACATAATGTTCACTTTTAAGCCAAACTCCACTTCAGCCAGGCATATTAAACACAATTCAGATGCACCAAAGTATATTAACCACAACATGACCAGTCCAAAAAGATTCACACCCACAGCTACACAGCATATTGCATAGAATGTTTTGGCCAGGCGTACTTCTCACGACCTTAGAGGGGTAAAGCCCTGTCATTTGATGACCCTGATAGGGCGGAGGAGTAACACATGAGGGTACTGACAGAAAGAGCTGAATTTCTTCAAACTCGAGAAGCACAAGTTTCTTTGGCATTTACAGAAAACATATTATGGGCTTATTTTGTGGTGTCATTTGGAAATTATTAAATTGATCAAAGCCAGTTTGCATTTTAACAATTAATTTTTTTTTTATTTGAAACATCTAAATGAAAATATAATTTTGTTATTTTCTTGCCAAAAAATAACTAAATAAATAACAATACAATAACTTTGATAAAAATGTTTTAATGGTTGAGCTGGATTAAAGCAGTCAATGCTAGAATTTTATAGAAATTGAGAAAATGGATTAAGATTACAGTATATTTTTCTTCCAGTTCGTTGTGCTGTGAAGAGGATCCATATAATGCCACTTACTGGGTTTTATGGGATGCTCCATTATTTTAATAGGGGAAAAAATCATGTTGTAACAGGTAAGGAACAGGACACAAATTTATGAAAAGTGGCTCATGTATTTATACCACATTCTTCATATTCATAGTAAATGTGCTTATGGTCTTCATGCATAATTCTATCCAAAGACAGACTCAAAGACACTTTCCTGGCAGGTCTGCCCCAGCAGATGTGCAGACGTAGCTGCCAACAGCATGTCAGCAACCAGCAACGACAATGGACTTTTCCCTTTACGTCGCTTTCCAATGACATGACTCATTGAAAGTTTGGCTGGAGGTTCAGAGACCTGCCTGTATCCGGTCTAGGGCTTTGGCTTGAGGGCCGTCTCAACCATCTGTCGGCCCCAGATCGAAGCAAGGCGCAGGTGTACAGAATCGCCAGAGCGCTGATTCTATCAACAGCGAGGATGGATCCATTGCCTTTCCCATAGCCTGCCCTGCTTTAGTATTTACTAAAGGCTGATCTGGGATCAGTTCCTGCGTTTTCCATGCTCATGAAGAAAAAGGAAGTAGGTCCCAGCACAGTATGAAAGACACAATACAAAATATGCCAAGCTTCCTAGGCCAAGTCTCAAATGCTGCCTTTCAGCGAGGCAGTAAACCACAGCTATGAGTCAGAAATTCACCACTGATCCTGTGAACCGTCCAATTGTTTAAGGCACGAAAGTATTTCCCTGGTATGACTAAAGCATTTGTTTGTCACTGTGCTAATATGTGGAAGTGTATGCACACTATTTGCATTATCATACGCCCCATTGATACTTTCAATAGTTTGAGAGCAAGGGTTTCATTTACATGCTCAAACTACACTTGGATCAAGTTAAGGCTGCTCTGTGCCTGCCCAAGTTCAGTGTAAAGACATAATGCTGCATAAAAGCCAGACTAAATTATGCCTGCTTTGATCCACTTTAGCCCCCAGTTTTACAATACATAGTTTTGATTGCTGTGCAAATGTATTTCTGCCACCTCTGAGCAGAAATGACACAGTCTGTGTAAAGACACTGAAATGCCACTTCAAAAAAGGCAACTTCGCCATGTACATTTGGCATAAGATAATGGGGACTGTGGTCTCAAGTCAAAATGTCTGATGGGAAATGATGTAAAACAGGTTAGAGATTTTACATGAGAAAAGAGCTGAACCTCTTTGACCTCTTTAACAATACATTCGCATGATCACTGTTCTCTGATATTGGTTAATGGTCACATGACATGCAGGTAAACGTTAAAATATTTCATCTTTATTTAGTAAGTGTTTTATTTTGATTGGTTTTATTATTTCTTATTATTATGTTATTTGTTTTAATTTGACCCTTTTTATTATTTAATTAATTATTAGCCTTTCGTCAATTCATTAATCAGAACCACCTGCAGCTCCCTCACCAAATGGTTAGTGCACAACGTTATAGAACAGGGGTGTCCAAACTCGGTCCTGGAGGGCCGGTGTCCTGAAAAGTTTAGCTCCAACCCCAATTAAACACACCTGAACCAGCTAATCAAGCTCTTACTAGGCATACTAGAAACTTAAAGGCAGGGGCGTTGAGGGAAGTTGGAGCTAAACTCTGCAGGACACCGGCCCTCCAGGACTGAGTTTGGGCACCCCTGTTATAGAATTTTTCCTAATTTTCAGAATACAGAATTTTCATTTTTAGCGGAACTATCTCTTTAAGAGTCTGGCACCAGTTCCTCCTATGCTCCAGTCCTCTCTATAACTGTCAATAAAAAAAATCATATAGTATAGAAAATGGTTGTAAGATTGAATTAAAAAAAATGGAGCAGGCTAATGGTAAAAATAACAGTAATTTGAACTGTCACTAAATAAAAAATAAATCACTCTGAGCTTTCCCACATCTGGTGACAAAGATTCACGGTTAAGTCCACAGTTACCTCTTTTAACAAAACAAACTAGTACATCACCCACAAACATGTCAACTGTCATCCAAACAGAAACACTTCAGATTCCTGGGTTTCTACATTTCATAACACATCCTAATCAAGGATTAAGAAGATGGAAATCCGCAGAGGAGAAGACTAACAGAAACATGCTGATCTCCACTCTGGAACATATGGCAACATGAAGTCCCATGATAGCAAAAGGTCACAACTTCTGGCGTCAGAGATTCCCCAGTGCAGTCATCCTCTCTAGGATTACACTAATGATAAAAACTTAAAACAATCGGACAACTTAATCTCTTGAGGAAATTGTGCAATACATGACTAATCATGATGTCAATACACATCAGTGTCTGGTTTAAGCCAAAAAGCTTTCTGGTGGTGACCATGCTTGCTGTCACTTGATCAATGGTAAATATATATTTAATATAAACACATAACGGTCAATTATATATAACAAAATATGTTCTATTTAAAAAAATTATATAATTAAAGTTAATCTTAAAAAAAGCATAGGCCTATACTAAATGCATGTCTGTCCTTGATGCAAACATTAGCTACCGCTCATAAGCATTCTCGACAATATGTACATAAACATTACATGAACATTAAACTTCATCTTTTTATTTGAAGCACACAATAATGAAGGAGTCACAAGCCTGACCATGTTTACAGCCTTGTTGTTGGTCAGCATGTACAGCTGTGACTTTGTTGCCTTAGGGAAAGACTTTGATTTCTAGGTAATTAGTAACCTGTGTTCAAACTACTGCAGCACACGGAACTGACTTAATTAGTTCAGTTCCATTTTTACACTAACGTGGATTGAAGTATTATAACAAATAAGTGATTACCATAACAAACAATGAGTGTTTATTTAGAAGTACGTTAGATGAGTAGCTCATCTGATTTAAGTTTCACCAGATGAATTCACATGCATTTAAGCACGTTGTCTAAAACTACTAATATAGAGATAGAAATACGAGACATGACCGTGTATTGATATATAAAGTTACATTTATACAGCTTTATCTGCAAATTATATAACATATATTGAGCAATGCAGTAACATGTCAACAACTGGGTTATTTTGACAAACAAGGAAAAGTTCCGTTTCCTTACCATTATATGTATTAGATTATCTCTCTCTCTCTTTTCTAGACAGCTGCCTACTTTCCGTTGTAATCTCTATTTTGCAAACCAGTATTCCCCTGTTGACTCGACACAGTGTGCACACTAGTGTACAGTTTAACTGCAGAGGCAACCCGTCGGGATTATAACAGTAACTTCAGTCAACCAATCATATTCCAAAGCAGGTTCCCACGTTCAACTTCTGACCAATTGTATTTCAGCTGTGGGCGGGTCTTTGGTGACAGCGCAGTACTGATAACAGGATCAATGAGGGCCTACAGAAAGAATTATATGAATTTATATGAAGTTCTTGTCAGATAGTTCCACAACTGCATGAACAATATTTTGTAACAATAATCGTTTAATAACAACCGTAAACGGCTGTGGCAGTTTCTGTTCTCGTTGGAAACTGTGTGTACTAAAAGTAATTTTTCTTAATAAGATAATTCAGTAATAAAATATTATTGTTGTTGTTGTTGATTGAGAAAATAGACCTATAAACAATTACAGCTTTAACAGTAATTCAGTCACACCATTTTATAGAAGTGTATTCAACTCAGTGATTTGAATCGTTTGAATCGGTTCACTCAAAAGATTCAAGCAGGGTAAACTGCCTTTTGTGCGTTATGAGCATTGAATCATTCATTCAACCGATTCGATAAAAACATTGAGTTTTAACATGTGCAAACCGGCAAATCTACTAGAACTAGACATAACGAATGTTTATAGCGATTACAGTCTATTATTGGTAACTAATTTTACGCAAAATCTTTTAGAAAAGATCCGTCATTCTTCACGTGAAAACATGATGTCAACCTTTAAGTATTTATCGCTAAAATGCTATGTATTGGGAGGTTTTTATGGATAGGCTTTTCCTTTTCACAGCACGTTAGACTTTTCAATGAGTGAGATTGCTCTCTGATGGGCAATCAAGCGCATTGTTGCGTTCATAGTGACATCTTGTGGTGAGTCTATCAGAATGAAGATGAAGTAGGCTATCTGGCATAAAGCGAGATGGTCCTCACTGCAGAACACAAGATCCAGGGGGCGAGGTTGCATCCAGATCCAACTCCTCCTACCTTACATATACCTAAACCTCCACCCCCTGATCCCTAAACCCACCCATCTCCACCCCCTAGATGTGGATCCAACCCCGCCCCCTGGATCTTTGTTCTGCAGTGAGGGGCTACTGCATAAACCCCGAGTGGACCGTTTAAGGCAAAGACATGAGGTTATGTTAGGTAAATGCAAACCGCATACACATCATTAGCACACGAAAATCGAAATCGATGAGAGATATTTTTTATCTGAAAAAGTCTCAAGCGGCATGCTAGTAAGTTACTTTTTGCCTTAGGGAAACACTTATAATGAATTCTAGGTAAGATGTAATGAGACACATGACAATATGTTGTACATTTGTTATTATATGTATTTTTTTATTTTCTTTAATAGGAGTTACTTAACTTAATTTTGTGAAATCTTACATTTTTCTATTTTTTTATTTTCTAAATTGCTCAGATAACATGTAAATATATTTATATATACATTTTAACTAGCCATCTTTACATAGCCTAGAAACACGTGGAATTCTGTATAATTAAAAAAATATATAATAAATAGCCTATAGGCTATATAACCCATCATGACAACTGCAAGGTTTAAGGCTGCACTGTTTATGCTTTATATTTTATTTCGAGTTTTAAGTTTAGCGTAATATAACGAATTTGTATTCTATTCATTTTATTTTCTAACTAGCTCAGATAAAATTGAATTGCTAAAAAAACAGTGCTGCATGCTTTTCTATGTGTTGTCCATTTGATAATTTTTAACTTGACCTGTCATCTGAAACATTTAACCATTTAACCTACTCATTAGCCTACTTCATACTATTTTGTTTAAGTACTTACTAGTCTACATATTTTTTTATATCCTGGCTTAAAATGCTGACTTCACTAAAATTAATGCATATATTTTGAGACAAAGGTCTTCTTTATGATTTTCAGTTTTGTTTAAGATAATTAAAGCAACAGTTTTGAAATAACTAAAGAATATGTAAAAGTATGGTATTTGGGATAAAAAGCGAGATGGTCCTCACTGCAGAACACAAGATCCAGGGGGCGAGGTTGCATCCAGATCCAACTCCTCCTACCTTACATATACCTAAACCTCCACCCCCTGATCCCTAAACCCACCCATCTCCCCCCCCTAGATGTGGATCCAACCCCGCCCCCTGGATCTTTGTTCTGCAGTGAGGGGCTACTGCATAAACCCCGAGTGGACCGTTTAAGGCAAAGACATGAGGTTATGTTAGGTAAATGCAAACCGCATACACATCATTAGCACACGAAAATCGAAATCGATGAGAGATATTTTTTATCTGAAAAAGTCTCAAGCGGCATGCTAGTAAGTTACTTTTTGCCTTAGGGAAACACTTATAATGAATTCTAGGTAAGATGTAATGAGACACATGACAATATGTTGTACATTTGTTATTATATGTATTTTTTTATTTTCTTTAATAGGAGTTACTTAACTTAATTTTGTGAAATCTTACATTTTTCTATTTTTTTATTTTCTAAATTGCTCAGATAACATGTAAATATATTTATATATACATTTTAACTAGCCATCTTTACATAGCCTAGAAACACGTGGAATTCTGTATAATTAAAAAAATATATAATAAATAGCCTATAGGCTATATAACCCATCATGACAACTGCAAGGTTTAAGGCTGCACTGTTTATGCTTTATATTTTATTTCGAGTTTTAAGTTTAGCGTAATATAACGAATTTGTATTCTATTCATTTTATTTTCTAACTAGCTCAGATAAAATTGAATTGCTAAAAAAACAGTGCTGCATGCTTTTCTATGTGTTGTCCATTTGATAATTTTTAACTTGACCTGTCATCTGAAACATTTAACCATTTAACCTACTCATTAGCCTACTTCATACTATTTTGTTTAAGTACTTACTAGTCTACATATTTTTTTATATCCTGGCTTAAAATGCTGACTTCAAATGTTTGTAGAAAATACATTTTATTGTCAAGTTCAGCAGTTTCTATGCGTTTCCGCAAATAAAACTTTAACTTTACTGACTCACAGTAAACAAACAGGCTATATATAGGCCTACTGACATGAGTGTTGATACTGATTTGATAATATAGTTGTTTGTAGCAAGTAAAGAAATGCAGGAATTAAAAAGAAAAATAAGAAAGCGATTAGGTAAAAAGAAATACTTTAAATCTAATGTCCTCTGTGAGGTTCTTCTTTAACTCCAACGGCTCTTATCAACAGGAGGAGCTCGCGCTTCAGATTGCGCTATTATTAATAGTGGATTCTACTAACGCTCTCTCTCTCTCTCTCTCTCTCTCTCTCTCTCTCTCTCTCTGGGCTGGTGCATTGTAAAGCCTTATTAAAAGGTCGACTAGAGTACAGCACGTGAAAGTGAGTCCTGTGTTGCTAGAATAGCAGAGGTGTACGGATACATATATAGCACGAGGGTGAGTAGGATCACTTTTAGCGCTGCTTATCTGCTGAATGACTCTGTTCATTCACCGCTTCACGTGACTGGAGTTCTAATGGCAACGCTGGGAAGGGTTGGAGAGTTGTGCTGTTATTAATTCGATACAATCCAACAAGTTGTTCAGGTTGCGTTGGGATCTCCGTCTGCATAACGGCGAGTTGCTCTTCCAACTCTACTGCAGTTAAGCTGGAAACCGGGAATCACAATGAGTCGCAATGAGTGATGTGGGGAATATCGATGGTTTTTCTGTTCTGTAGAGCGGTAATCGCGTTTTGGCTGACTATGGCTACAAACAGACATTGTAGCCTATGATCTGAAAAGATGAGAGGATGTAATTGAAAAGAGAAGAGCTTTTCTTGCATCACTGCACATGAGACACTAGGACATTGTAGAGTGGCAGAGATCCAGGGAATTCAATTCAATTCAAGTTTATTTGTATAGCGCTTTTCACGATACAAATCGTTGCAAAGCAACTTTACAGCAAATTAAGCTTCTACAATAGGGAAAACGATTTGTACTGTAAAGATGTTGATTTTTATCCATATATGCTGACAAAGAAATTTAAAATGCATGGGTCAATGACAAATAAATATGTCAGAGATGAAGAAATGTGTTTTCATATTGGTTGGATACATCAATCGAGTACTAAATACTTCCTTGCACAAAAATTATTTCCTTTTTAAGTAAAAAAAAAAGTATATTTCTTACAAATATCATGACATGTATATGAATTCGTTTTTAGGATTTCTACATCTGACATGAAAACATCAATTTTGAGGTCAAACAAGTTGAAAATGTGATTTTAAATAATAATAAATAAATAAATAAATAAATAACAAATCTTAAATGACCTTGACACTGTCCTGAAGGTCTGAAGGGGTCCTCTCTGGTTTATGGTGTCCTTGTCACATGACCCTAAAATGGTTTCCTGCATGTTGACTTTGACTTTGATTTGGTGCTAAGTTTTTTCTTGATTTGGTGAGAAGTTTTTATTCTGTACTTTAAAATATTTAATACTAAAAGATTGACACAAATGAATCTAGACTTTGAAAAATGCTAATCACAGGAGAGGTCTATATTAATTTCATTTTAATCTAATTATGAATAACGTAATAGACTAAGTGCATGTTTGCCAGTCTAGAGAAAAAAATATGAAACATACTGTAAGAGGTTATATAGGGAGAGATGCATATGCCTTTGAGTGATTATCTTAATATTTCATGCGCACCAAGTATATTTTAATATTTCACTTTCACTATGTATATTGGATTGGAAATTATTTATTATTATTAATGTATTCATTTTATTTTAGGGCACAATCTCACTTTCCTATACAGTTTTGCCTTCCTAAACCATTGTATTTCCTGACTGATCTAAATGAATGGAATTTCTATTGTAATTTGGAACCAATCCGAATTGGATGAAACAAAAGTCATCTTAAGAATCATGTTAGATAAGGCTGGACAAAAACCATGAAAAATAGGAATTTTAGTACATAAAGTAGGACATTATTTGATTCTTTGATGATTCCTGTTTTATCCCAAATTATGATCATTAGCATTCCTTCAGAATGTTTGGATGAGGGATCAAACTGTTGAGACCAGGCTATGACATTCTGTGAGACTCCTTGTGCCTTCCAGCCTTGTGCCTCGCTCTTTCTTTTTCTGCTTTCTCATATTCATGACTGCAGACTATACCAGAACAAGTTAAGACACTTTCTTTTTTTACCTTAACCCCTTAACTGTCAGACCCCATTTTCGAACATACTGTAGACGTGAAAGTGCACTATCCAAACTTAAAATCTAATAATTAAAGAACGCTTTAGAATACAGACCTAAGGCTGGTCTCTTTTTAAAGAAGACAATCAGCAGATTATTGTTAGAAAAAGTTATAGAAGTTTAAATTTACTGTAAAGAAAATGCACTGTACTCATTTTTTTAAATTGTATATAAAATAAATATTTTACAAAATGTTTTAATCCAAAATTGCTAAAAAAATAAAATGAAAGGCTTATATCTAAATAAGTTATGTTCCTAATTTGAAGTTGATAAAAAAAATGTCCCTGTGAGATTTTATTTAGGGTGTTATACCAAAAACCGGGTGACACCCAAACTCCATTTACATTTTTTGATACATTTTTCTGTCACATATGTATACATTTCTCTCTCAATATTACTTCTATCACAAAATAACCACAAAATATGGAATCTTGAGACTCGGACCTTTCCGACGATATGTATTTTGTCAAGATTATAACATTTTTGATTATAAAATACCATAATACATTTTGTATTATGACACTTGACACCACTCACTAAGGGGAGGAGACCGCCAAAAGATTTTAAAGTATCATTTTCATGGTAACGCATGGTGTCTGATTTCAAAATGGTTTTCATAGGATGAATCTTGAGTTTCTAAGCTTTATATATGATATATAATTTATGATGATTAAAATATGTGATAGCGAAAAAAGACAACAAAAAAAGAGAGACATAACGTGTTTGTGTTTTTTTTTTTTATGTGCCCAACTGATTTGTAACATTGATACTAATGTAGCTGTAGATGTAACATTAGCATGATTCAAAAGCCCAGAAAGGTTTAAATTAACTTGAGAATATCTTCTTTAAAATTTGTGCTCGTCCTTAAAGCGATATTTCACCCAAAAATGAAAATTCTGTCATTAATTTCTCACCCTCATATCGTTCCAAACCTGTAAGACCTTCGTTCATCTTCAAAACACAAATTAAGATATTTTTGATGAAATCCGAGAGCTTTCTAATTCTGACCCTGCATAGACAACAACGCAACTGACACGTTCAAAGCCCAGAAAGGTAGTAAGGACACTGTTAAAATAGTCCATGTGACATCAGTGGTTCAACCTTAATTTTATGAAGCTACGAGAATACTTTTTCAAAGAAAAAAATAAAGACTTTATTCAACAATTTCTTCTCCTCCATGTCAGTCTTCAACATGCGCTCACAAGAGTACCACAACGCATGCGTGTGCATTCCTCTGCTTGTAAACAAGGTGCAGTGCATCCGGGTTCTATGTCAGAACGCCGACTCCTGCGTCAGCAGCACCACACGCATGCGTCATGGTACTCTCGTGAACGCGTACGCGTCAAAGACTGACAAGGAAGAGAAGAAATTAGTGTTGTGTTTAGCAAGATGTACAACCTAATAAAATCCTTATGTCAGTGTTTGATGCTCTGTGATCGAATGGCCTCTAGGACGTTAGTAGGAGTTTAATGTAAATCCTGTTATATGATGTGATCTGTTGTTCCTGTTTAATAGAGCGATAGATTTATGCTTTCAGCGGTTTACTAGCATAAAAAAACATAACAGGTCCTGACAAAACAACATAACTGATTTGTTGCGCAAAAACAGGCTGGCACTGCAGAGCAGACATGAAATTGCACGTCCTACAGAAGGCATTGATCTGACAGGTCTGAATATTTTATTTGCACTTTCAAAATAATGAAAGTCTCTTTTCATAAAATGAAGACGTGAAGGAAGATTACCTCCATCAGTAATAACCCTAATCCTCATCCTCCTGAGCACATTGAGAGAACAGCTCATTCGCAGTTGTAGTTCAAGTCAGCGTGTCGAAAACGAAGATAGCTGGTTACCTGTTGTTTCTGTTTTGGATGTGTTTTCTTCCAAAAGAAGGACATCTCTACATTCTGATGCCATGAATCAAGAAGGAGTTTCCGTTTTGTTGACAACTTTGTTCTCTGGTTTGCTGCTCCTTTGTGTTTTGGCACTGCTGTGTTTCTTCACCTGCAGACTAGCTTCAAGAGTTCTGCCTGTTGGAGCCCCACTGTGTTTTTGACAGAGCTTGTGAATGAGCCTCAAGTCATGGTAAAAGTGTCTCTGTAGCAGAACTAATAGGAAACAAACTGCCTAGATGTTCACTGGTTCAGGTCTGACACAGGAAACAAAAGCCTTTAATACTTGCATTAGTGGTTGGTTGTTGGCTTCCCAATGATTTTTATGATAGTGAACTTTATATGTACACACACACACACACACACACAGACATACACACAGACATACTACACACACATACACACACATACACACACATACACACACATACACACACATACACACACATACACACACATACACACACATACACACACATACACACACATACACACACATACACACACATACACACACACACACACACACACACACACACACACACATATATATATATATATAAATATATAATGCAACTGCAGTGATTAAATTCATTACACTATAAATGAAGCAAATGATTTCCCGCCATGTTTTTCACACTATAAAACTGCGTGAGAAGTACCAGACATGATGGGGGCCTGAAAGAGCTGTGCATTTACTCAAGCATTTCATAAGAGATAAATATTTCATTGCATTACGTGACTAGCACGATGCCAATTTTTATCCAGTTTTACAAATGTAAATACAAAGTAGTCGAAACTCCAGCAAGGGTAATGTATAGGTTAATTGAACACATGGGTTTTGATACTGATTGATGCTTTCTGCGCAATGACTAAAGATCCCATTAAAAGGATGTGAAGTAAGTTGAGAAAGTGTGTGTTCGTAATAGAAATCTTGCGATCCTGTGCCTTGGAATAGAGGTGTCTAGTTAATCAGCTTTGTCATGCCTATTAAAGTGCCATGTGCAGTGGCACTCAATCCCATTAAAGTGACCTTGACTAAAGAGAAGACAGAAAGGTTTAATACTAATGCACCCATATTACTTTTCAGGTGTGAACTTTTAGGTAGCTAAACAAATGAATGTGCAAATATGCCACTAAATTATTGTTTGTATCAGTTTTTATGACATGCATCCCTAGCTGAAACTCATATTTCAGTTGTTTTTGCTCATGAATATAAGATTACGATGGAAAAAATAAGCCTTGGGATGGTTAATAGTTGTTTTCCGTGCTTAAAGGTGAAGCGTGTCATTTCTGCTCAACTGTAGTGGCATCACACGTAACAGCAACAATAATAATTGTTTTCAAATGAAAAATACCTGGAGAAATGTAGCCCCGCCCCAAATTCACGCCATTGGTTGAGCTAATATTATTATGTTAGACCGTTCAAACAAATAGATTGAAGTGCCACAGTCACACAGAGTTCAAATCAGCATACGAATGGCTTACTTATAGTTATCTCTGAACAATAAATTGGGAATAGAAGAAATATTTTAACATTGACAATTACTGTTTTCATTGCAGATCTTGGAGTCTTCTGACATCCTTGGAGCGCGAGTTGTTCTGCAAAACGGCGGCTGATAGATGACAACATGAAGGTCGCTGCACTCTTTATCCTCGGTTGCCTGGTTTGGGGAGGAATGGCAAAGCCTGAATTTCCAGGTCAGTTAAGACAGTTTTTTGTCAGCTTTCTTTTGGTTTATTGGCCTTTTGACTTCATTAGATAGGACAATGAATGACACTTTTTCTTTGCAGCGATGAGTGTATTGTCTCTTTACTCTCCTTATAGCAGAGGTACTAAATCCTGTTCCTGAAGATCTACCTTCTTGCTGAGTTTACGTCCAGCCCTTAACCAAATACTTGTGAACCAGCAAATGAAGATCTTCAGGAAGACTTCTGGATAATAACAAACATTAATGCTGGAGCAGGGTTGGAACTAAACTCTGCTGGAAAGTAGCTCTGTTGTAACAGGAATGAGCGCCCCTGCCTTGTCATTTGCTTGCAGTGTCTTTGATTTCTAGAGAGTTATATGGTGTCAGATGAGTGCTTCATAAATGGTGTAACACCATCTCAGACCACTGAAGTTTAATAGTCTTCTTTTTGACCTTGGCCCAAGTATAGACAGAATAAAACTCATTTCAAATGTACATTAGCTTCCATTAGAAGATTGGACCTTCGGGTCAGATGGTCCCAGATATGTTCATTTACGTGATTGTGGGTTTTAAGAAGCTTATGTGGAATGAAGACGACATGCATAAAATAGAAATTGAGTTGTTGTTCTTGTCAAGGATTTGTTAAATTCATCTCAGTTTGGTTTAGAGAGAGATAGCATACTCATAATCTCTAAATGGAGACTTCCAGTCTAAGGCCATGATCATTATCTTGTTTTGCAGGCGCATCTTTGTTAGTTGTGTTATAATTTGTGGGCAAACATGTAAACATGTTTTCTTATGGCTTGTAGAACCAGAGAAGCATCCTGATTTCTGGAAGGAATGGGCTCAGCGCACACTAAAAAATGCTTTGACCCTCCAAGACCTCAACAAGAATGTTGCCAAGAACATCATCCTTTTTCTTGGTGATGGTAAGTCTTGAAATTGGTGGATCTTATCATGAGATATTTGTGTGGTTATAGAATGTTGAAATATGTTCATTCAAATAATTATGCACTTTTTTTGTTCAACCAAGCCTTGAAAACTGTTTGTGCAATACCAGTTATAACATAGGTACAACATAAAGAGTTAAATATTTTTAAAAGCCCTGTCACAGTGTATGAACCTGCTTTAAAATTAAGCATTACCATGGGCAGTGATGGAGACCAAGTTAAGGAGCAATAAACAAATTAACCACACAGCCAATGTTAGGATGAACTCCAGCTTGCACAATCTATGCAAGCTGGCCAAATTTGAAAAAAAAAAACAATGGTTATCAAAATAAGCCTTGGCAATAAAAGCAAGGAAGGAAAGAAGAGGTAGTCTGAATATTCTTAGCAGAAAACAGAGAACTATGTTAAAACACATCCAATTTTACGGGAAGAATTTGCTTATTTTACACCACACCCCTGTGAAAGCAATGGCGGCATAAAAACACCAGTTTACAAAAACCTAAAAAAGATATCTAATGAAACCTCAGTTAAGATTTATGTAGATGTATTGCAGTTCTCACTGTCCACTATGACATAAACCACATACCAGCCACAAAAAGGATGATTTCACATAAAGGAATATCCAGAAGCCATATATCACATATCTAAAAGCCATGGTTGAAATACAGATAGAAGATTTGGATCAGTTGACCTGTTGATTCATGCATTAAGATTATTGAAATTGTAATGTTTCCAATGATTTTCTTGGAGGTCAGCCAACCAAGTTCAGAAAAAATACTTATATCCTATTTTATTAAAATATTACGTCACTCAAAGCCATGATAATTTGATGTTGATTAAGTAACCACGCTGACAGATTCAGTGAGTTCATTCAAGGACTGGGTTCAATGGTCCATCAAACGGTAATTCCTGAATTGTTGTGTACAATACTTTAAAAGGACCGTCTCATGAGAGTCCTTTGATCATGAATTCGAATTCACTGGTTGTGCTGTATGTGTTTAATTCTCTTAAAGGTGACATATCATGAAAATCTGACTTTTCCAGGTTTTAAGTGCTATAATCAGGTCCCCGGTGCATCTACCAACCAAGGAAACGTGAAAAAGATTAACCCAGTAACTTTGTTTTGGTAAGCTTTTTTCTGCAAGCGTCTGAGAAATCGAGCGCGTCTGATTTCGCTCCCTTGGTGACGTTGCAAAGGGATCTCATTATAATATTACCGCCCCTTAATCTGTAAGTTTCCACCCACGGTGCCGTCATTGTGTTTTCTCAAGCGACAACGGTGTACCAGCTCTAATGCCACGGCGAAAGTTTGGGCAAAACATGCTAACTGTTCTGACTTTGTCTGCACTGACGAGCACAGAACACTATTTACATCTAAAATAAACATGCGATTTATTTCCCAGCAGTTTACCTTTGCAGACATAACCGACTGTTTTTGTAACTCATGTGTTTTT
Source organism: Sinocyclocheilus anshuiensis (assembly GCF_001515605.1). Lineage (NCBI taxonomy): Eukaryota > Metazoa > Chordata > Actinopteri > Cypriniformes > Cyprinidae > Sinocyclocheilus > Sinocyclocheilus anshuiensis. Next base: position 774,016 of record NW_015539889.1, on the reverse strand, counting down.
AACGTAAACTTGTGTGTGAATGAGAACTTGGTTTAGTACTCGCATGCTGTGACAGCCGCTTTCTGTCCGTGTGCTTCGGATGTGTGCTCTCAGAAAACCATATATCAGAAGTTTAAACTCATATGGTTTAAAACGCGTGATTTCAGCCAATAAACATGATAATCAGAACCATAACAGATGTTTTTTAGCAGGCCCGAGCTGTAATGGCGCAGCTCTATTCTGGAAAAGGGGGCGGGGAGCAGCAGCTCATTTGAACTTAAAAAGACAGGCCCAAAAAACAGCGTGTTTCTGCTTCCACTCAAAATATGCATTTTCAAAATGATATAATAAATTATCTGTGGAGTATTTTGAGCTGAAACTTCACAGACACATTCTGGGGACACCAGAGACTTATATTACATATTGTAAAAAGGGGCATAATATGTCTCCTTTAAAAGAACTGGTGTAAAAGAGTCACTTGTTCGTGAGTCGAACCACACTGAATGTATTTGATTAACTAAATAAATAACCAGATTAAAGACTCATTTGTTTGTTAGACCAGACTACACAACTCAAAGTTTTTTGCCATTATTTTGTTGTACACAGTCTTTTCATCTCATGTTTGAACTGCAAACACGGGTAAAATATAACTTAATTTGCTAGTTCACTGTGGAAAATGTTGGCAAGACCAGTCTTGGGGTTTTAAAAGTCGATATTGTTCAAATAAAGATCGCATTTTAATTGCTTTAATTCCTAATTTTTATATTTTAAAGTACAATTTCAAGTCATAGTTGCAGCTAAAGCCCCCCTCACTTCACATAATTACATTACAATAATTACATTTTGAAACACTGTGTAATATTTCATGATTTATTTTAAGCTTAAGGCTTAAAGACAGACTTTGTGAACTCTTTTCAATGTGATTGTGCTTTTTGAACATTTTTTTTCTGAGCATACAATTTTGTACAGTTCTGCAAGCTTGAGATTTTTTAAGTGTACACTAATTTGCCTCATACTTTTAAGTATAGCAGGTCATTAAGTGACAAGTGGTCCTTTCATCTCACAATTATGGACAAAATTCAGGATTTCATTTGAGAATGGCTTGTTCATCAACATAACATAATATATTATATAATATTATATTATTATATAATAATTTCTCAAGCACCTTTGATGTCCTGAGGTACAGGAAGACTGTTGTTCGTGATAGAAGGTGCTTGAAGGATATGTATGTAGTTAAAAATAGACTGTGTGAATGATCCAACCTTTGTTGTGTGTAGGCATGGGTGTACCCACGGTCACAGCAGCACGGATTCTAAAGGGTCAAATGAGTGGACAGAGCGGTGAGGAAACACAACTAGAGATGGACAAATTTCCCTACGTTGCCCTCTCTAAGGTACATTCCACGTGCTGAAATCCTATCATACCATTCCTTTGTGTTCATAAGCCATGCAGTCGCTCACCTGGACCACAGAGAACAGATTCAAATCATAGTTTAATTTCTCCAGCGGGCACAGTTCTGGGATTATGATTCTTCTCACGTAAATATTTCACAGATGTTAGCTATTATTAAAATAACATCTGTGAAAGATAGTCAATTATTATCTCCTAGATTTATTCAGCTGTTTTCTTTTTGGCTTCATGTAAACTTTTCACTTAACCCTATAAAGCCTACTCTATTGTATTTGATCTACACATTTCTAAGGCCTCTATATTACTAACATGATTGAAATTGCTGAAAAAAAACTGTTGTACACAATCTACTACATGCCTTTTGACATCCGATTGATATTTTATGTGTTATCAGCAAGTAAAAGGCCTTTTAGTATAATTCTAAAAACTTTCATCTTACTAAAACATATTATTGCGGGATATAGAGTAACAACTTATGTATATGCATTTTATGTAAATATTCTGCTATACTGCTATAAAGATCTCATTGATTTACTTTGCAAGCTAAGATGTTCATCTTATATTTTGGCCATATATAAATGTCAGCAGCTGCACCAAATTTCATATTTTTGCTCAGCTTGGGAATAAAATAGATTTTTTTTCCTCCTTTTGTATGAGCTCCATATTCTCCTATATCATACTATAAGAGCCATAAAAGTCAGATGTATCGAATATGATTCTCAACCACAAACATGTAGAAACCTTTACATATTTTGTCTAAAGGTTTAATAAACTGTTCCATTTCAGTCATTTTTTTCTGAATATTATTTCATATGTCAAGTTTTACAGGGTTTTGACTATTGTGTATTAAATGAAAAAAAAATGGGGAACAAGACACATGACTAAGACTACCAACCAGAACATGACACAATGAACAGAGGAACCAATGACATGAAGACAAGAGGGCAAGGGAAGCATGACACTAACAGCATGAATCAAACTACAAAATAAAAGACACGAAAACAAGAACATGAAACAAAACCCAAACACCACATTACAGCTACACTAAGTGCACTAAGTACACTTTAATTTTGCTCTTGTAAACAATCCCTGCAGCTATTAAAATTGTGCACTTTTTTTCCCCCAGACATATAACACCAATGCTCAGGTACCAGACAGTGCGGGCACTGCCACGGCATATCTGTGCGGTGTCAAAGCCAACGAGGGTACAGTTGGAGTGAGCGCAGCAGCTGTAAGATCCCAGTGCAACACCACTCAGGGGAACGAGGTCACCTCCATTCTTAAATGGGCCAAAGACGCAGGTAAGATGCCCTGTTGAATCCTCCCACACAGCAGCTATAATGCCTTTCTGCCCCCAACTTCTATTGCAATTAGAATATAGATGGGATATTTGTTTCTAGGCTTATTTTTTTTATAGCAATCCATTAGCTTGTTTTTGCATGAGAGAAACAAAGGTGACACTGGCACATAAAGCAGATTGAGCAGATAAAGGATTGAAGAAAGTGGAAAAAAAATTCAGAAGTAAAGGAATAAATGAGAAGAGTGACAGTTTGACTGATGAGCGCGACACGCAGATGGCTTGCTCATATTTTATTCTCATGTTGAAAATAAAAACAAATGAAGCATTTTATAAGACGGAAGTCCTCCGCCGAAGGTAGAGGTGAATGAAAGTAGCCGAGTGGAATTTGTACGACATGACCAGAATAAACATTTAAAATCCAGCTGAGAGGTTTAAAAGGAGGATGGTCCAATCAGTGTCAAACTGATAACCTGACCTGATCTGAGTAAAGGGAAAAATGCTCTCTCACTTGGGTGCTTGTGTCCAGAGAAAGCATTAAAATAGTGTACCATACAACTGTGTGACCTTAGCCAGACTTACAATCAAGCGGTTTCCTTATCCAGTACAGCATTGCAAAGCTGATGCAGTGCAATTTTCAGTTGGTTTATGCTTAGTCAGTCTGTTGATTAAATATTTATCATTGAATTACTAGATCGATGAGGAAAAATACGTAATCCAGTTGAATATAGATATAGTGGTAATCATGGACATGCCCCTACAGGAACAATTAACAGTTGCAACTACCTGTATTTTCCCCAGGCAAATCAGTTGGAATCGTCACAACAACACGAGTGAACCATGCCACTCCGAGTGCAGCATATGCCCACTGTGTAGACCGGGACTGGTATTCAGACGGGGACATGCCCACTGAAGCACTGCAGAGCGGATGCAAAGACATTGCCAGACAACTCTTTGAAAATATCCCTGACATTGATGTGAGTTTTTTAATGATTATTTTCCAATTTAAAAAATTTGTTTTATATAGTGTTGTGCTGGGTCATTCAATATATGGTTCTGTTAATATTGTGTTTGTTTGCCTAGTTTTATACTACCAAAGTATATGTTAATATAATAGGATACAGTGAGGACTACAATTCTGAGATCACTAGTTAAAATGCTTCTATAAATGCATAATTTATAGTAAAATATTTAATTTAATTTAATTTAATTATTATTATTATTATAGCTAAATATAATATGTACTGTATATTCATTTTTACCTATACAAATTTATTAAATGAAAAAAAAAATAATTTAAAATATGAATTAATAATAATAACAACTTGCTATTATTATTATTATTATTATTATTATTAATATTTATATAATTGAATAATAATAAAATTAAAAATATATATTTAAAATATTGATGACAAATTATTGTATCAACAACAACAAATAATAATAAGAATGTATTATTAGTAGTAGTAGTAGTAGTATTCATAATATTGATAAAATAAAAATATTATTAAATAAATTATACAATACTTTGTTGTTATTAATAATAATATTGATAAAATATTTAGTTAATATTTTATTTAATATATT
>NW_015539889.1:766149-769671 GCF_001515605.1 Sinocyclocheilus anshuiensis | reverse complement strand
TTTTATTTAATATATTTAAATATAATAACAATCATAATAAATATTTAAATATTAAATAATAAGAATTATAACTACTATTATTAATATCATTGTTCTATGAATATAATAAATATTTACAAATATTTTAAATATTAATTACAAATTATATTAATCAGCATAGCAGTTAGAGTTATAAATAGTGCAGATTTTTAAATATTTCTACTTCACTGTACATCATAATGTTTATTTGTTTTACATTTTCAAAATCTTAAATGGATTTGGTGTAAATTAGATTTTTTTTTTTTTGACAGCAGCACTGTGTACAGTAAATGTGTGTGTTGTGTTCTCTTTTCTTCTTGGTTTGGATGGGCAGGTGATAATGGGGGGTGGGCGGAGAAATATGTACCCCAGAAACACACCAGATGTGGAATACCCAGGAGACAAGAAACACAACGGTACACGCAAAGATGGCAGGAACCTTGTGGGGGAGTGGATTGACAGAGTGAAGGATAAGGTGAAACATGAAACAAGGGGAAAACAGGGAACTTCATTCCATCTTTTCATTTACAATGTCATGTTCAGTTCAGGGGAAAAAAGCTTCCACGCTATGCCTCTGCTGACAAATCTCTTTTTAATTTTCTCTCTGTGTTTGCCTGATTCTGGCGGTGTATTTGTGCTCTTTTAATGATGCCCTGTTTATTGACTTCTCTGAATTTAATCTGATGCTCTTGAGGCCCCTAAAGCAGGCTTTACAGCTGCACAGCTTAATAACCAATGAAGACAATTTGTACTTGTTGTGAGACCGTATTACAGAGATTTGGTTGCAAGATATTGGATCATAGCAGTGTAATACGTTCTATGAAGCATCTAGATAAGAGGGTACGGTCATTTCTCTAAACAGTTTCTTTGTTTCTTTCTTAACCTTTGTGTAATCAGAAAGGTTACTATGCTTGGAACAGGAAGGATCTCCTTTCCCTGAATCCAAATAATGTGGATTATCTTTTAGGTGAGTTTTATAAGCATTCATTAAGTGACCTGATGTTGTTTTGCTTGTTCTGTTTAAGTTGTTTTCTTGTTTTATTTGCGCTGCAGGTCTGTTTGAGCCGGCAGACCTGCCCTATGAGCTTGAGAGAAACAAAGAAACTGACCCTTCCCTCACTGAGATGGTAGATGTGGCCATTAAGATCCTCAGAAAAAATGAACGTGGGTTCTACTTGCTGGTGGAAGGTAAAAGTATAGTGTACATCACTATTCATTAAATCACAGTTGTGTAATGGGAGGTCAGTTCAACATCTGATTAAACTACTAACAATTATTTTGCATTTCTCAGTGCTGGGGAGGTTACTTTCAAACTACCGCAATTTTTGTATTTAGGGAGTAACGAAATACGTTTTATTTAAAATACAAAATATGAGTAACTGTATTTCATTATAGTTACATTTTAAAGGGGTGGTAATCAAATAACAGTTACATCCAAAAAAGTGTTTTAGATGGCCAAAGTGATTACTTTGAATTTTAATGTAATTTATTTAATATAATATTAATGTAAAATAATTGGAAATTTTAACCAATGAGGCAACTGGATTTTTCAAGATGGTGCTGATGGCCTGCCGTCTGCCTTTGTTACACAGTCTGTTTAGTATCACGTTGTTTGTCTTATTTGTGACTTGGTTAATACGTGACTCTACATCTGCACTGATCTACGATCGTCGTACACTTTTAAACATTCGAATCTCTTATGAGAAGTATGTTACAGAAGAACGAGGAGATCGTTCTGAGACCGCATCGCCCCTTAATATCCCTACATGGTTGCAACGCGAGTCTTGACCCCCCCTTGCTGAACGTTTTCCGAGCTTTGAACTTCAAGCCTTTGAAATACAGATGCTGAGCCCTGTGCTCTGTGCTTTTATTTATCGGCCACCTAGACCAAATAAGGATTTTATTTCAGAGTTGTCTTCCTTTTTAGGGTACGTGTTACTGAAATATGACAAAGTTTTAGTGCTGGGGGATTTTAATATTCATGTCTGTTGTCCATCAAGTTCTTTGTCTAAAGATTTTTATAATCTTATAGACTCTCTAGGCTCTCAGCAAATGGTTAATGGCTCTACTCACTCTCATGGTCACACATTGGATCTGATTCTGTCTCTTGGTCTACCAGTCAGAGACATTACCATAGATGACTTTGTATTAGCTGATCATAATCCCATTCTTTTTACTGTCTTCTTTCCTTATCAGCGAAAGAGAGTCTGCCATGCAAAGCGTTGGGTGCGGCCAATTAATTCAAACACTCAAGTTGACTTCAATGTGACCTTCCTGGAAATGCTGCAGTGCTTAGAATTAGACTTTTTTTCACCTAATCTTGGTGTGGAGGAATCTGTTCATGTTTTTACTCAATTTGTTCTAAAACATTCAATATTGTCCTCCTTTGAAGCAGGTAAATAAAAAGCATAAATCAGCCCCGTGGTTTAATGAGTATATTCGTTCCTTAAGACGGGTATGTAGAAGATGGGAACGAAAATGGAAAAAAGAAGTTACAGGTTTCTTATGAAATACTAAGAGATTCTCTGTCTAAATTACAAAGGGCTGTAAGAACTGCTAGATCGAGGCACTTTGCAGATCTTATTGAGAAAAATCGTCATAATCTTTGGGTTCAATTCATCGACGATAGATTCCTTTATTAATCCCAGATTAGAGGTGGTAGGAGACCTGTCCGTTGAATTATGTGACTGCTTTTTACATTTTTTCATAAATCGGATATCAAATGTACATGATAACATTAGTCACTGTTCGTATGCTGTTATTCAGCAATCTGTATCTGGTGTTACTTTCTCTGATTTTGAGCCAATCTCTCTTTCAATCCTTATTGTAAAGTCTACAACTTCTCCTCAAGATATGGTTCCGACTAGGGCTGGACAATAATTCAATATCAATATGTATCGCGATACTAAAATAAAAACTTTTTTTTTAATAAGTTGAATTTTTTTAATACTTCAATTTTTATACTTTAATAATTGTATTTGTACTGTATTTAGTTCAAGCATCTTTAGTTTTAGTTACCTATAATAACCCTGGTCATTAGTTCCATTCATTAGCGCTGCTATATTTCACAGTTGGCTGCACAAAACTCTATAAAACGAACTATAAAAGTGCAGCTCTTTCAGTCGTGAGGATTATGGACTGGTTTTTGAAGAGCGTATCCATCTCTCATCGCTAGTGATGGGAGAAATGAAGCTTTTCAAAGCTTCGAATTCTATTCTTCGAATTTCTATCCTACACAATTATTTTAAACATAGGTTATTCTTCCACTTAAATGCATATTGTACGCATTAACTTTTATTTTAAATAAACAAAATCACTGGTAAATAAAACACACCTTAGTATCGATATTTTTAGTTTGAGTATCGATACTTAGGATCGATACGCCCATCCCTAGTAAACCTGCACCCGCAGTACACAACAGAACACCCGGCCCGTTATCCGACAGCAGCCAGCACCAATTTAATTCTGTACCCGACCCGTTTGACATAAAGACCGCGACCTGAA
>NW_015539889.1:761554-761741 GCF_001515605.1 Sinocyclocheilus anshuiensis | reverse complement strand
ATTTAAAAAGGCATGACTGCTTAATTTTGGTGTGTATTTGTATACTTTTACCATCTAATCAATCTCAGCATGTTTTAATTTGGTGTCGCTAGACGTTTGCATCACTAAGGTTAACTTAGCTTAAGTCTTTCTTTGGCCTGCGCTCTGGAAGTGATCTGTTAAATCTAATAAACTTTAATTACTAAAA
>NW_015539889.1:744060-761317 GCF_001515605.1 Sinocyclocheilus anshuiensis | reverse complement strand
ATTCATAATGTTACGAAAGATTTCTATTTCAGATAAATAGTGTTCATATCGATATCGGAATTATATCGTATCGTCCGAAATTAAGAAATATATCGTGATATAAATGTTGGCCATATCATCCAGCCCTAGTTCCGACACATTTGTTAAAGCAAGTTTTCGAATCAGTTGGCCCATTTATAGTGTCTATAATTAATAAGAGTTTGCTTTCGGGGGTTGTGTCTGACTACTGTAAACACGCAGTGGTTCAACCCCTTTTGAAGAAATCAAACTTGGATAAGAGTGTGTTAGCTAATTTTAGCTAAACTTCCATTATTTGCTAAAATTATGGAAGAGAGCATCCTCATACAACTTAAGTCATTTATTGATGCAAATGAGATCTGTGAAGTGTTTCAATCAGGTTTTAAAAAACATTATAGTATGGAATCAGCTTTGATGAGAGTGTTTAATTATATTTTTCTTGCGACTGACCATGGTAATTTCACTGTACTTCTACTCCTAGATCTGATGGCAGCGTTTGACACAATTGACCATCATATTCTTATATCTCGTCTTGAAACGTGTGGGTATTTGTGGAAATGCCCTAAGATGGATAAAGTCATACTTCCAAAATAGGAGTGTCTTGGTCCGCGTGGGAGAGTATGCATCGGCCTCGGCACCCCTATCATGTGGTATCCCCCAAGGTTCAATCTTAGCATCCTTTTTCTTTTCTCTTAATATGCTACCGTTAGGATTTATTTTGGGTAAATTTGGTGTGTCATTTCATTTGTACGCCGATGATACTCAATTATATTTGTCTTTTAACCCAAACTCTTCCAGTGCCTTGGGGCAGGTGAAGTAATGGATGGCTGAAAACTTTTTGAGTCTTAATGAATCGAAAACAGAGGTGACTATATTTGGTCCCTCTGAAATGAGTGATACGGCTAGATTAAACCTGGGTACACTGAGCCTTTTTAGGAAACATCAAGTAAAAAATTGGGGGAGGGGGGGATCTGTGACAGTGCTTTAAAAGTTAATTAAAGCTGGTTTTTATCAACAAAGAATGATTGCTAAGATTAAGGCTTTATTTTCTCTCAATTAGATTATTGTAATTTTGGACAGATTACAGATGGTTCAGAATGCAGCAGCAAGATTACTGACAGGTACTTGGAAATATGACCATATTACCTGTCTTGAGAACATTGCATTGGTTACCAGTGCCTTATAGAATTAATTTTAAGATTTTAATCTTTGTTTTTAAATCTTTGCATGGTACAGCCCCTCCTCCTTACATTGCTGATCTTATTCATGTTCATGAGTCAAAGAGATCATTATGACCTAATGCAAGACTAATCCGTCTGGGTTAGTCTTGAACGGTGTGTATTATTGTTCTTTCATGATTATTAATTATTATTATTTTTATTAGATCTCTTTATACATTACTGTGGTCAACTTTGTTGTTTTATTATGTGCTTTATAAATAAAGTTGTATTGGATTGGATTAGAGCTGTTGATTCTCTGACTCTGACTCTCATGCAGCCTGTTCAAATAGCAACCTGGCCTGCAGAGTGCAGACTAGTGACGACGACTCACTAAAATCAGAGCCGATCCTCCCTATACACAATATACGCAAGCTGCGTAGGGCCCCCGAAACACCAGGGGGATGGTGCAAAGGACCCCTTTGAATTTGGCCAGCGGTTCTGAAAACATGAATGATAATTTATTTTAATGCGTTGTGCTGTCGCCCTTTCTACGTAAAAATCAGTCAAATTATGTAATATGAATGTCGTACAGTCTTGTTCGAGACTAAAAAACGAGTTGAAAGCGTACCGAGCCACGGAAGAGACACTGTTTCTCAAGCGCTTTCCGTGAGCGTGATTTTTTAAAGCATGTATTTTGTAATCTGTAACAAAATACATTTTAAAATTAATCTTCCCAAATCCCAACTCTGTGTGTGTATACACACACACACACACACACAAAACAATTATATACACACAATGCTCTTTTTATTAAATAGATTTCTAAATATGATAATATAATTATAAATACTGCATATAGAAATATATGTGATCAAAAAAGATTTTTAAAAATCTGATTGAAATAAGAAAACTAATAGAAAAAAAAAATACAAATGTATAAAACTAAACTACAAGCATAGTTCTAACCTTTGGCATTTATAATTTTTTTTCACTAAACTTTTAGATGACGAATAATGAGTTGAATAAATTAATTTGAAGCATTCATTCAAATTAATTTGACAATTGCCTCAGATTGCTTGTAGCACTACATGACAAAAAATATCACACTAAACCACTTATTAATTAAATTAAAATGAGTTAATTAACTTAAAAGCTGCACTACAACAGCTTAGCTACTGTCACAGTACATAAAAATTTAATGTTTGCAGGATTGCTACTTTTAATTAATTTTACTTTTAATTAACTCCCCACCATTGTGTATTAATGTAAGATTAAATGTTTAAATATTGCTGCTGGTTTTAAAGAGAAATGGCTTGTATGGCTTCATGCTCTGGATGAGATCCCTGACTGGGCTGTATGCTGGCAGGTGGGCGCATTGATCACGGACACCATGAGGGGAAAGCCAAGCAGGCCTTGCATGAGGCCGTGGAAATGGACCGGGCCATTACCCGAGCCGATCTCCTCACCAGCATTTATGACACACTAACTGTCGTCACGGCTGATCACTCTCATGTCTTCAGCTTTGGAGGCTACACACCACGGGGAAACTCAATCTTTGGTAGGTAATGAAAGCACAAGGCATGTTGGGAGAACTTTAATTACAGAGTATGGTGTGATTTCTCGGTGGTTTATGGCCCAGACTCAGACCTTTAAATGTCTTTTCCTAAGGTTTGGCCCCCACTGTGAGTGATATTGATCAGAAGCCCTTCACATCCATTCTCTATGGAAATGGCCCAGGGTTCAAGTTGGTTAACAGCACTAGAGAAAATGTCTCAACTGTGGACTACGGTAAGTAATTACAGGCTGATCACTTCCTGATTCTGCCTAGGTCCTCCTACTTTTGGGATACTTGGAATGTTGGGATTTTTGGATTTGTTTTTTTGACATGTTGTGTAGTTGCTAAAACAAATAATGTAAAACATCTATATTCTAAAGAGCATACATTAAGGGTCTAATTGAAATGCTTACAATTCATTTTGAGGACATGAAAGAGCCTAGTTAGAAATCTAGTTTAGAATATACCATATCAGGGCCCGTATTCATGAAAATTCTTAATGCAAAGAGTTGCGACAGAATTCTAAGACAATTCTTAGAAAAGCGGGCGTTTCCCCTTAAAAATAAAGAGAAGATCCTAGTAAAGATAAAAGTTATTCACAAAGCATCTTAACCCTTGAAAGAGCTCTTAAGGTCAAAAAGTGTTAGCAGTAGGGAGGAGGATTTTTAAGAGGCTTTCTTTTTAGTTTCTTTAGCAGAGGAGAAAATGGCCAAAAGACGAAGAGGGAGAAGAATGTGTTGCAGACAATGGATGACAGTGACTTAATAAGATGCTAGATTAGATCGTGCAGGGATCATGTTTGTGACCTTGTGATCTTATTAGAGATACAACAACATCTATATATATTAGATGTTTTTGTCTTTTCCTCACTCAGAGTTGCTCTCAGATTGGTCCTGAATCACTCTTAAGCTAAGATTCCTTGTTAGAAATGTTTAAGCTAAATTAGGAGCTCTCTGAGAGGATTTTTAGAAGCTTTAGGAATACAGGCCCAGATTTGTGGATCTGCTTCTTGGAAATTGATTCTTCCAACATTTTTTTTAAATAGAGAGATGGAGTAGATGTATATTCTTGTACAGCACTGTTCAACAATTCAATCAATAAAAAAAATACACGCTGCTTACGCTTGCGGTGTGAAAACGGCCTTATACAGTATGTTCACTTTTACATTCAACTACAAAACACTTGCATTGCTTACCAGACATGTCGCTCGCTACAGCTGCTTGAGCGCGGAGAAGATGGCACACAGTGTACAACTGAGGGCAGAAATATGCTAATACGGGACAGTCCGTCAGCGGTCATGGGTGGAGCCACGATTTGAAAATCAAAACGGCTTGATAATTGAGACTGTTTAGGTTTTTTGGGGATTAAAAAAAGGGAGTGAATGGATTTTTATAGGGTGGTTGTGTCCATACACTCTTAAGGCACATTTATATGCAAACACTAGGGCTGCCCTTGACTAAAGACTTTTCTGGTCGACAAGTAGACGTTCATTTTAAGCATTAGTAGACTAATCACAAGTTTATTAATAAACCATTTAAATCATGCTAATAAGCCTTTAATTGCCTACATAGCCTAATAAGTGCTCAAGCGCACGCTTAAGCACACTGGCAGAAGTAATGATGATGAATGTGTCAGGGAAAAACAGTAAGATTAAACTGCATTAACATTTTAATAATCTATTGATAAACTAGTGTTTTCGGCTTAAGAGATGAATTCGGCGACACAGACTCGTCATCTCCACAGTAGTGGATGCGCCTGCATGCAAGTTTCATACAGATTACATAATCTGAGAATATTTTTTTTTTTTCAGATTTTAATTGTTTTATTTGAAAGTAGACATTTCACTGTCTATAGATATATTTTTCATGTCTGTAAGGCAAGTATATTGGAGTTTTGCGCTCAAGTTCACAGAGACCGAGACGGCAGAAAGCGCATCCTGTTTGCTTTCATTATTTTACAAAAGTAAAATGTTTTGTTGTTATAGTGAGTGCACACAAATAAACGTAGAGGCTTTACAGATTCGAAAGATGTATTACGCTTATCTGTATGCCCAAAATTAGTATTTTAAGAGCAAGTGACTGCACCGGCGCCTCCATCTGTCATGCTGTGAGCGCTCTACTGTTCAGCTTTCACACACCGCACAGACACTTGAATAGCGCACATTTTTCTAGGTTAACATTAGATTGAGCAGCTATGTAAAGTTGCTACTACTTACATATTTCAGATGATAAGCCATATTTGAGGTTGATGAATAGTGTTTGGATGTACTGTATTAGGCTACCACAAAATCCAGCCGTTAACAATCTGTCCGTCACGGACTGTGTGACCTCACCACTTCCTGTGGATTTTTTTTTCTGCGACTAAGCGGCTTATTAAATTTTGGTCGACCAAGCCTCTTCTCGTCGACTAAAGTTTAGCCGACTATTAGGGGCAGCCCTAGCAAACACCATGTAAAAGTGAATTTTGCATCCAATGTCCCCTTTAAGAAACTTTAATTGTTCAAAAGTTTGTGGTTGATACGGTTTGTTGGTTTACATTTATATTTGAATTTTATGTAATGCGTTTTAATGTGAGAGACTTGTTGAAGACCCCTGGTCTACATTATTGTGACCCAACATCCTTGTTGAATGGAGTCTCTGATGCAGAGTCAACTACAGCATGTAGGCACCCTGAATGTCAAACTCAGCGGTAGTTGATGATGATAAAGTGCATCTCTCTCAGATCCCACCGCCCATCCTTCTTACTCTTCCTCTATATGTTTGACAGGCCAAATAATTATGGCTATTGTTCTGGCTTGGTCTCTCTCTTCTCTCATTCTCTTCCCTGTCACCCTCTTTGGCTTTCCCTGTTTGTCTCATTACTATTTCACAGCATAGGTTTGTCTGTTTCAATTGCTTTCACTGTTTTTGGATTGTGTTCTATCAATTAAGTAAAATGCATTGTCATCCCTGCTGCTGACATCTTTCTGAGAATGAATGACAGTACATAGACTATACCAAAAAAAAAAAAATCACTATAGTTATATGTATTGACAAGCAAACAAAAATAGACAAGAAAATTAGAAAACTCAATGCTCTCAATTTTGTTTGTTTGTTATTTATTAAGTATTGTTTTATTTAATATGAATTGTAATAATATTTTAATGTAGCATTATAATTATTTATTTCTCCTAATTATTGAGAAATGCTTTCAAGCTACATACTATTGTTTTAATTTAAATTTGTTAAAATGTATATTTATATTTAACTAAAGTAGTGTTTTTTACATTTTAATTGAATAATTTGTTTTAATTAAAATATAAATATTAACACATTAAAAATGTCATTTTGATATCATGACAATTCTTCTTTCTCCTGTCCTCAGAGCAAAACAACTATCAGGCACAGTCTGCCGTTCCCTTGCGCATGGAGACTCATGGCGGTGAAGACGTGGCAATCTTCTCCAAAGGTCCCATGGCTCACCTTCTTCATGGAGTCCAGGAGCAGCATTACATTCCCCACGTCATGGCCTACGCAGCTTGCATCGGCCAAAACAAAGACCACTGCCGTACAAACTCTGGTTCCCCTTCTCTCAGTCACATCTCCCCTACGCTTGCCCTTCTTCTCGCAGTTAAATGGCTTCTGTGCTGACCCCTCTTCTTTGGATCATCTCTTATCCTATTGTGATTAGGTCAGGAACTATCCTAACTGATTCTCTGAAGTGGAATTTATGATTTTTTTAATAACGTGATTAGTTTTTAAAGCATTTATCAATATTGGGACCAATGTGTGGGCATTATGGAGAGCTTGTTGCAATAATGTATACAAAATGTAAAAAGTGTGGTTAATTTATTTTCTTGCTGGTATACTGAATAGCAGACACCAAAAAGATCACGCTTTCTGTGTCACAAGGCAACTCACAGATTGACATTCTGTCTGGAACAGAGAATGCTAGTGGAACGAATGCAAATTAGAGGATCGGAACTAATTGTTGTAAAACAAGCTCACACTACACTATTTTTGCTCTGAGATTTTGAGAGTTCTGCCAAGTCACATGAGCTGTTTCACTTATCTCTTGTGAAGATTTTATCTGCTATGCATCTGTAAAAAGATATCTACACCACCGTTCAAAATTTTGGCATCAGTAAGATTTTTTTTTTAAAGTAATTAATACTTTTATTCTGCAAGGATACATTAAATTTATTAAAAGTGACAGTAAAGACATTTATAATATTACAAAAGATTTCTACTTCTACTTCAGATAAATGCTGTTTTTTTTACTTTGTTCATTAAAGAATTCAGAAAAAATAACCATGGTTTCCACAAATATATTAAGCAGCTGGTTTCAACATTGGACAAAATAAGGAATGTTTCTTGAGCACCAAATCAGCGTATTAGAATGATTTCTGAAGAATCATGTCAAGACACTGAAGACTGGAGTAATGATGCTGAAAATTCAGTTTTGCATCACAGGAATAAATGACATTTTACATATTAAAATGAAAAAGTTATTTTAAATTGTATTAATATTATATTTAATACAATTTTATATATATATATATAATAAAATATTTTTTTCATCATATAAATGCAGCCTTGGTGAGCAATAGAGAATTTCAAAATCATTATAAAAATTGTTACTGACCCCAAACTTTTTAACGGTAGATATTAGAAGCAGATGTTTTCATGAGAATTATAAAATAAAAATGATGTGATGTTGTTCTTTTTGGTATGTTTATAAGATTATTAATATTATATTTAATACAATTTTATATATATATATATAATAAAATATTTTTTTCATCATATAAATGCAGCCTTGGTGAGCAATAGAGAATTTCAAAATCATTATAAAAATTGTTACTGACCCCAAACTTTTTAACGGTAGATATTAGAAGCAGATGTTTTCATGAGAATTATAAAATAAAAATGATGTGATGTTGTTCTTTTTGGTATGTTTATAAGATAACACAACACAGCTTTTCAGATTTTGTGTGTTTTGGGCAATGTGTAGTGTGAGCTTGGCCTTTTTAGTTACCTGGTTTCCCAAAAAATGTCAGCAAAGCAATAATTAAATGACTAGAAATAAACAATGAAGAAACCACAATCTGTGCTTATTAGAGAATGATTTAGTGACATATCATATAAGGCCTAACACAAAAATTACTCTACTTACAAGGATATAAGGATTCATTTGAAATCGAATACAATCTACCTCACTGGCATGTGATGCCTTACGTGCATTACATTCCCCTGTGAAGACCACTTCAAAATTCCCATTAAAGCAAGTCACAGATTTAGAGCAACTATTACTATTTTAATTGTTACTTTTCCAGAAGGACTATTTTCGGTTACACTTTACTTGAAGGGGTGTGCATAAGACTGACATGACACCTTCATAATCATGACATGACACCTACATAATCATGACATGACACATGTGTCATGTCATGATTATGAAGGTGCCATGTCAGTCTTATGCACACCCCTTCAAGTAAAGTGTTACCCTATTTTCTTTTACTATTCAAGCCATGTTTTCATCCCTTGTATGCAAAGCAAAAATGTGCATTAATATTTGAAATGGAAATGCTTGATTCAGATTATATTGATTTATCTGAAACAGAACTGTATCTGTAACCTGTTTGATCATCAGAACAAATGTGGAGTTTTTGAAATACTGTTTATCTACCATGTTTTCACATCATATTATTGAATGCAGAATCTGAATGATAGTTGTGCAATTGTTGTTTGTTTATAGCAGTCTATGAGTCTCTCTATGAATGTAGGCAATTCATGAATAATGGCAAAATATTGATTTAAATTAAATGGCAAGAGTTTATTTTCCTTGGCTGTTCACTTGGACCCAAATCCAAACATGCCATTAAAGCAGACATTGCAAATCATTAAAAAATATATATATACAAAGGTCTGAAGATGGAGGAAAAATTACACAATAAAGAAAAATGTGTGGGGAGAAACTTTTTGTATGTCATTCTGTTTTAGGTGGCTTTCATTCACTGTTGTGGCTTTTGTGAAATGCACAGAGCTCAGCCACAGTAAATGGCCTTCAGTGAGCAATATGGAAAAAGACTATGACTGACATTGACCTTTAGACATGAGAATCTATGCTGATAGTTTAAAAACACTACCGTCATCAGATTTTAAAGACTTTTAGAAAAGGATTGTGACCACAGTGCTCAGATGCATTTCCATAAAACACACAATTATGCAGTGCTGTGAGGAATTTCTGGTAAAACAAGTCAGCACCACCAGTTTGCACTAATCTGTCCTGTGGCATGAGAGCGATTATAACGCACACATTTTATTCTCTCATTTATGTCCTAGTGTGTGACAAACCAGCCAAACTCTCTCTCTGTCAGCCTGCTGCGTTAATGAGGGAATGTGATATTTGTTTTTGATGTCACCTGAGAGACTGCCTCTATGGAAATGAGTCCCAAACTCATCTTCTTTTAGCTTCTTTGACCTCTGATGGTGTCCCAGTCGAGTTGTCTTTATCATCATCCAGCCATTTTGCATTACACGACAATTTGCCAGAGCTTCCCCACCCCCTTCTCCAAGGCTAGGATTTTTATATCCGCCATCTAGATCTGCCTATATCACCCTGACATTCAAATGCCAAAGCTGTTCATTTCCATAGGCTGGGAGCGCTAGTGTCCTTCTGGCCTTCACAATGTATTGATAAGGTATAAAGCAGTGGGGAAGTGTGGCTGGTGCTATACCCTGCACTGTTCTGAAATTGTGGTAAAATGAGATTTAAATGAACAGGGAACAGAATAGAGCCTGAAACAATTTTTTTTTTTTTTACAGCAAATGGTCAGTGAAAAAGGGGCTTAAGATTGAGAAACCTCAGTGACAAATTATAAGCTATAAATATCTAATCAGCCAATCACATGGCAGCAACTCAATCCATTTAGGCATGTAGACACGGTGTAGTCCAAACTCAGCATCAGAATGGGGAAGAAAGATGATTTAATTGACTTTAATGTGGCATGGCTATTGGTGGCAGACAGGCTATTCTGAGTATTTCATTAACCTCTGATCTACGGGGATTTTCACGCACAACCATCACTAAGGGTTACAGAGAATAGGCCGAAAAAGATAAAATATCCAGTATGAGCAGCAGTTCTGTGGGGAAAAAAGCCTTGTTGATGCCAAAGGTCAGAGGGGAAAGGCCAGACTGTTGGTGGAAGATCCTTTTCCTATTTAGTGCCCAAACTCTGGAACAATCTACCTAGCGTTGTTCGGGAGGCAGACACACTCTGTCAGTTTAAATAGATTAAAGACCCATCTCTTTAACCTGGCATACACATAATACACCATCGCATTTCTATAATTCATATCCGTTAAAGGATTGTTAGGCTGCATTAATAAGGTCAACGGGAACTGGGAACTCTTCCCAAAACACCCGATGTACTTGCTACATTGTAAGAAGAATGGTATATACGCCAATATTAGACTCTTTCATTCTTATTCCGAGGTCACCCTAGCCATACGGATCCAGTCTGTATCCAGATCAGATGGTCACCGTAGCCACCCAGATCCAGTCCATACCCAGACCAGATGGTGGATCAGCACCTAGAAACGACCTCTACGGCCCTAAATGTCAGCGGAGATCAAGTCAACTAGATGTGCCCCAGACAGATCCCCTGCGAAGACCTTGTCGTCCATCGGCACAAGACCACGGTGTTACGGTCGACTCATGGCCGCAACAAATAAAGCAACCATCCACCAAAATCTCAAAATAACAAGTTTATTACATAATTCATGGGGGTTCACATAATATACCATGACATTTCATGGCAATTGAAAAGTCAGAGAATACGGCAAAACGACAGATCCTGTCAAGCGAGGTAATCCAACACCAGGTGGAGATGATGTCACTTCTCCATACTTATATACATACAATACTTATATTGATAATTGATTCAGGTGATCCTCATCTCTCCTGATACCTACAAGAGAACAAAAATAAATAAATAAATTAATTAACACCCTTACACCATAACAACGGGAACCAGACAAGTCCTCTACACAATCTGACCTGTGTTGCAACCTGGAATTAAACCACGCCATGCTGGTTTCTTCTGGCCAGAGGAGAACTGGCCCCCCGACTGTGCCTGGTTTCTCCCAAGGTTTTTTTCCATATCTGTCACCGATGGAATTTTCGTTCCTTGCCACTGTCGCCTTTGGCTTGCTTAGTTGGGGATGCTTGACTAATTGCACAGACACTATTGAAAGAGAACTGAACTGGATGATGACATCAATGAATCATCAATGAACTGACTTTAGCTGGAAAAATGGCTCTTTGTTATTGACCTCTTGCATAATTGACAAACTATTTTTCTGTTTGACACTGTAAAGCTGCTTTGACACAATCAGTATTGTATAAATAAAGGTGACTTGACTTGGTCCACCACGGACTTTACCGGCCATGGCCGTCGTTGTCCCTGTGCTTCAAATCTGGTGGTCCCAAGTCCAGTGGTCCTGGAGGTCATTCCACTGTCCACAGTGCTTCCGGTAATGGCCAATAATAACCTGGGCTGCACACATTTCTCCAGAGGCAGCAGAGTCCCCTACAACACTGCTTTCTTGAGTTGTTTTGCTCAAACTCAATTGCTCTAAATTTGCAATAACCATAGCCAATGAGGATTTCCCTTGATTAGCTGGGAGACTAGTCGTATTGTCCACTCTAGTGGATGACTAAAGATTTGTTAGCAAAATCTTGTATGCTTGGATGAGTGTATGCTTCTGATTTTACAGCTGCTCATGCCCCCTTTGACGGGTGCTGGCGCCCCATAGGTTGAAAACTCTAGCTCCATGTCACTGCGATGGAGGCTGTCCATGAACTTCCTGTGCTCCCTGTCACAGCCACGGAGGCTGTCCACGCCTGCTTAGTCATTCCTGTTCTGTCACGGCCACGGTGGTTGACAATACCTGCTCTGTCATGGCCACTGAGGTTGTCAATACCCTGTCACAGCCACGGAGGCCATCCACACCTTCTCTGTCAAGGCTGAGCAGGTTGTCAACACCTGCTTAGTCACGGCTACGGAGGCCATCCATGCCTGCTGAGTCATGGTCATGGAGGGTGTCCACACCTGCTTAGTCAAGCCTGTTCCGTCACGGCCACGAAGGTTGTCAATACCTGTTCTGTCACGGCCACGGAGGTTGTCAATACCTGCTCTGTCACGGCCACGGAGGTTGTCAATACCTGCTCTGTCACGGCCACGGAGGTTGTCAATACCTGCTCTGTCATGGCCACTGAGGTTGTCAATAACTGCTCAGTCACAGCCACGGAGGCCATCCACGCCTTCTCCGTCATGGCCAAGCAGTTTGTCAACACCTGCTTAGTCATGGCCACGGAGGCCATGTTTCTGCTCCGCCAACTCAGACCACTATCACTCTACCTCTGTGGTCTTCTGCTCCGTCATGACGTCCTGTTCCGTTGTTTCTGTCTCTATCTCTGCTGACTCTACCATGGCCACCTGATCCTTTATGGTCTTGTCCTCTGCAACACACTCGAGGCCTGAAACCATGCCATGATCCAGACTTGCTTCCGCTGCATGGCCCATGTCCACCACCATGCCATGATCATTGTTTTTGTCAACACATGTTTAACCTTGATATAAACCTCAGGGGGTCATATACATTATTAGCGATAAATATTTCATATTTAATATAAGGTAAATATTTAATATAAAGTATATATATATTTCATATATTTATATTTCTTATAAAATCTATAAATATTTAACAGCATTTGATACGAAATAATAATAATAATAATAATAACAAAATTAATACAAAATATGTATTTGGTATATTTAACCAAAATATTATTATTATTATTAATAATAAATATTAAACTCTAATACTACTATACACAATATTACTAATTATTATGCTAACTTATTTTCTATTTCAAATAACTTTGTATTAATTTTATAGAAGAAGGTTTGCAATTTTTTAACCCCATTACAAACATTTGTGACACATCAAATACAGTTTAAAACCAACCAACCAACCTAAATAAATAAAGAAATTAATTAATTAATTAATTGAATTAACTTAATAAACATCATTACAAAAACTATGCCAAATACTGGGAACAGGCTAAATTAAGCTTTAGGCTAAATATTGAGTGGTTTGGTAGCTAATTTGGGACCAAATGTTGATATATGCTGATAGATACATTTATTTTTCCCAATATTTGTTTGATAATTTTTACTTATGATAAATGGCAATAGGGTTGAATGGTTGATTGCAGTCAACGTTTGCAGAGACAAATGCAAGGCAAGTTTTTATACTAGGTTCATTTTCTTAGACAATGATCATATCTATTAGTTCTCATAACAAAACATATGGGATTTTGCCTCTAAATCTTTATCTGCCTCTCGTTTCCTCTCTCCTACTGTATGCTCATTTTTAATGTGCCCTCCTTCTCTCTAACCTCTTCCTCTATAAGGATCCAGTGTGAAAGAACGTCCTCTCAGAAGCTGATCTCGTGATCATTCTTCTTTAGAGGACTGGCATAAGGCAAGCGTAACCGAATAATTGGTGGGAAGGGGCTTTTCATGGACTCCTGCTCTCTCAGATCAAATCCAGAAATCAGGGCCAAGCTGACAGCCACTGGCTGCCCTGATAAAGGGAGTGCTGAGGCTGCAACAAGATAGTAATACTCCCTTTTTCAAAACTCTTATCCTCCCCCTATCGTTCTCTCCCTGACCTCTTACACAAGACTTGAGCAAAGCACACACAGCCTTCAGAAGCAATCATAAAGTGACACTGCATTTGGAACAATGCACCTAGTATTTTCAGATAATTCAACATATTTGATTAAATGTGAGCTTTTTTGTTCCTTAGCAATCAAACAGTAATTTTGTGTGCGTGTCAAAGAAACTTATGTAATATACTGTCAACAGATCATTTAGTCCATTTTTGATTGTTTTAGCTGATGTCCTGGTACAAGGAGTGGTGACGGATCCAGCAGGTTTGTGGTGGAGTTGAGAGGTCATGAAACACATTTATTAGAAAAAGGGCTTTTAAGTGCGTTGACAAAGCATTAGTACTGTATACATTGGTCGTGAGTTTCCCCGTAACTTCTAAGCTAAATATATATAGTATAGGCTTTTTCCATTTTCTATTATCTTTGTCCACACCCAAAAGCAAATTTAGAAAAGTGGACAAGAAAAACAAACAACAAAAAGTGGATGGAACACATGTGCCTAATTCCAATTCCAATTCCTAATTTTAATTCTAATTCCAAAATATGTTGCATCACTGTTTTTGATGAACAAGCAATATAGCGATAAACAAGCATTATTATTCATTTAAGAATTATATTATTATTATTAATAACAATATATATATAATATATATATATATATATATATGTATGTGTGTGTGTGTGTGTGTGTACTTAGCATTTTATAGTATACATTTAAACTAAAAATATAAACTAAAAACATAAATTCCAGTTCTGAGAATAAAAACATAGACTACAGATCTAATAATATAATAATTTCATTCACAGATTCCGGAACAATTTCTGGAGATGATGTCCAGATCCAGCTTGTTCTGACACAAATTAAGCCCTGGCTTTTTGAAATGTGAATGATTGATGAAATAGGCTTAGTCATCAGTCTGTTGAACAAATGATTCAATGTTCTTTGGAAAATGTACTCTTAATTAAGATGTAAAAATTAACACAAACCAGAATACAATCCTCTATCCACTGTATTTTATCAAGCCAGTTAACTAGTGATGCAGTCCAATGACATGTCCATGACTGTCAAACATGAGTGAACACACTTTCTTCTGTTCTCTGTTCTCCAGAAAATGTTAAGGTCATTGCAGAAAGGAAATTCCTGAAAGAGTGAGTATATTGTACACTAGAATATTACAGTGAAAAGGCTTTAATACATGTAAAGACTATCTAGTCTGATATCTAGGAGCCTTTGGCATTGAATATCATCCATGCTCGCTCACATCACATCACATCCTTTGTACATGCAGAATAACAAGTTCTGGCTTTCTGCAAAGCCATGGGGGTGACTTCAACCTCAGTCTTTAAATTAATTGAGAAGGGAAAAAGTTCTGCTTGGTCTCCCCCACATATTGCTTTGGTTTGTTCTTTATAGGAGCTATAATTAGAATAATGAGAAGAAATAGCCTCAAATGAGTCCACAGATGAAAAGACATAAAATGAATTCAGCTGAACACTTCAGCCCATTCCAAAGGCACCACATTGAGAAGATTTTTTTCTTAAGAAAATGCTATTAAAAGGCCAATTTATTTATGTGGGTTTGTCCGTTTATGTAATACATAATTCTTCAGGTACATGCTGATGGGGTTGAGCTGGAAACTTTTTTTAAACAAATACATTCAACCATGCGTGTTTAGATTTAAGAACAATTATGAAACCACTGAATGTATTTACTGAATTCTATTTACAAGCACAGCTTGCATTTAGTGTTACTGAATTAACACCTAACACTTTATTTGTAGAGATAATAACTTGACCATTACAGCTTTTACACCAAGACTGGATTTCCTGTCCCAGTTTAGACTTCAAGACAGTATGTTCTTTTTTTTGTTGCTCCTAAACGCATTATCCCCAAACCCTAATCTTTCATGGCCTCTTATTGCTTTGCACTGAAAGCCTCCAACTCGCGACTTTTGAAAGATGTGCAAGTAAATCCTTCTTTCAGACTGAAACTTTTGATTTTATTGTTATTTTATTTAGCGTGAAATACATCTTGTGTTTCTTCAGACAGAGTCAGGGTCAAACACTTTCAGTGTTTACTGAACATTGATTGTCCTGTGTTAAAGTTTCCTGTGCCGGTAGAACTTGTATTTGTGACATTCAAACAAGGTAGTGGAAAATTACAGTACAGCTGTTTGCCATTGGCATACTATGTAAACTGTTTGTGTCACAAGTTAACATTTTCCATAAGTAAAGAGACCTTTTGGTTTGTATTTCAGTTTTTATTGCACAATTTTCTCTCTTTTTTAGCTTGTGAATTATGAATGCTTAAACGAAGGGAATACATTGAGGTCTCTGTTTGAAAATATTTAGCCATCCCTTTCTTAACCCCTCTGTTTAACCCTTTAACAGTCCTCTCAGCCATTTGGTAGATCACATTTTGAGCCATGATAGTATGCTAAATAATTTTGGTTTGCTAGTTTAAATTTGCAGATTTTATTGTGTTCTACGGAGACTGTCTATTGTGACTTATACATTTGCCAAACTACTAAATTAAAATTAAAATTATTTTACAACTATGATATATAATAAAAATTATTATAATTCTCAATTTTCATTTTTTCATTTTGCACCATTATACAGACAAGCATTTATTTTTTTCTTTCACCTATTTTTATTATTAAAAAAAAAAAAATCTGGATGTGCCCATTAAAGGCTTAAGTGTGATTTGTTTTGTTCTGAGACAGTTCAATAACATTATGTTCATCAAGGACAAAGAAATATATCAATAGTAAATTGATAGGTTACATGCTGATTGGTAAAACACAGGGAGAGATAAAAAGACAGCAAAAGAGACTAAAAGGAACCAGGGTTTGCAGTAAAAGGACCACCAGACGCTCTCGCACCCTGGCGTGACTGAAAATAAATGTTCAAAAACAGAGCGGGGTATATAAAAACATGTTCATTAGTCTCTCCCACAGTTCTCCAATAACAGTAACAGCGCCACTGAGACTTATACAGGACATTCATTTAATGCTTTTACAAACATTATACAGACTTACTCATGAACGCCCCATTCTGAGAACTAAAAACTAAACACAAAAATACTAGTGAAATATTTGGTATAGATTACATTGTGCTGTTTGTGACCATAATATTTATTTCTTGACTCTTTAACAATGTAAGGCCCATTCATGTGTAGGAACTTACATACAGTGTTGGGAAGGTTACTTTGGAAATGTAATAGGTTACAGATTACAAATTACCCTATTTAAAATGTAATAGTAGTGTAACGGAGGCCAGCGGTAGGTGCTGTGCAGGTAAACCTCACTAGCGACTGATACTACAGGCTGCAGTCTTTAGCCTCCTTGTTAGTGCGTCCGCCTCCCATGCCGGAGACCCCGGATCGAGACCTACTCGGAGCGAATATGTAACTGATTACTTTTTGACAATATCTTAATAGAAAAATCCTAATACTGAACATGAGTCATGTTTTTCCCTTACAAACATTAACCATGCTTTTATTATAGCCTAGTAAAAGTACAGTAACCATGTTTCTTTTTTTTTTTTGCAAATGGATTACCATTTATTTATATTTACTACAAATTCCATGGTTAAACTATGGTTAATTTGTGCTTACCATGCGTTGACAATAGTAACCATTGTCTTTGGATTTATAGTAAAATCATCGTTAATTTTCGTAAGGGATGTGTTGTTGTCTGGCCTAGCTCCCCCTAAACCCAGGGGTGATTCTATGATTTTCATTTTAGGGGGGCTCAGCCCCCAATGAGGGTAATAATAAAAAATAATAATAAATATATAA
>NW_015539889.1:743081-743918 GCF_001515605.1 Sinocyclocheilus anshuiensis | reverse complement strand
GGGAATTGTCCCGGTTCTCCCGATGGCCAGTCCGCGCCTGATTTCCACAGACAAGCAGAACGTGCAGGATTCATTTATTATCTTTTTGCGGCTTAATATTTACAGACACTAGTCCATATCGCGTTTTGATTCAAGTGTACTGACCTACTTTTGATTTATTCGTCCAAAATGTGGCATATTCCGTCCGCGTTAGGCTATAGGAATTCCGTTTTTATGACTGGATTCTACGAACCGGTCTGTGTTTTCTGCATCGCGGAAATTATAGGGTCGTATGTCTCAGAGTAATCAGTGAATTTTGGGAAAGAAATCAATTAAATCTGTATGTGGATGTGTGTAAATATTCAAATGTAATCCCTTTTGTAATGGTTAACATTTTCATAAGTAACTAATTTAATTACACATTTTTTCTTAGTAACTGTAACTGATTACAGTTACATTTATTTTGTAATTAAATTACGTAACGCCGTTACATGTAACTAGTTACTCCCCAACACTGCCGATTCATTCAAGAACAATGGTTCATTCATGATTGCCACGCTTGATGGTTGTTGCTACATTGGCTTCATTTGGAGCTATTCTTGCTGGAGGAATAAAAATAGATTAAGTAACTGGCAATGTAGTAAGTAACTCATTATTAATGTATTTTCAGTTTAATTCAGCTCCTTCGATAATTGACACATTTTTTGTTGCTATTTGTAACCTGATCTCACAATGATTAGGTGTAGCAAGTGTAGTTCTTCGCTGATAAACACTTATATAAATAAAATCACACATATGGGCTTATCATCACCCACTATTAGACAGAGTAAATAAGTAAAAAAAAAAAAAAAAAAGTGG
>NW_015539889.1:722965-742341 GCF_001515605.1 Sinocyclocheilus anshuiensis | reverse complement strand
GTTGTCTGAGCATTCCAGCCAAACTAATTTCCCTATTACAAAGACAAAGCCTTTCAAGGGAAAAAAAAAAAAAAAAAAAAAAAAAAAAAAAAAGTGGAATGCTGAACTTTAGTAAAAAATATTTAGGAGTCATCATAAGCTCACCCTGTGTTAAAAGTATTAATGTTTAACAGTCTGAGGATAACAGATTCTCATAGAAAAAGTCTCAAAGTCCCTTACTCCTTTATGTAAACTGTAAGGTTAGCCCTGCCATGTTTAAATGTTTGATAATGATTAACGGTTAAAAACATTTGTTAGAATTTAGAAAAGTAATCAAATGTAATCGGTTACATTTGAAATAGTTTCAACAATTGAAATAGTTACACTACCTATTACATTTTAAATAGGGTAATTTGTAATCTGTAACCTATTACATTTCCAAAGTAACCTTCCCAACACTGTGAATCGGTTAAGCAATTGATTCAATGTCTCACTCATAAAGACTTGTTTCTTCATGAATGGAATGCTGCGTTTGAAAAAGTAGGCTAAAAACAGCATGTGAACAAAGTAATATGGCCGAATTCACAGTATTCATAAAATAGGCAAAAATTCACCCAATGAGTAGGCCTACTCAATCAGTACGTTTACATGGACAACAATACTCCGATTTTAACACGATTAAGACAATACTCTGATTAAGAATCTACCATATAAACAGAGATTTTTAATTACCTTAATCCGGATAAAGTCATATTCGAAGTAAACCGAAATCGAATTAAGAAATGTGAAGTATTCATACTACCTTAATCCAGCTAAAGTCATATTCGAAGTAAACGGAAATCGAATTGAGACATGTGGAGTATTCCTATTTTAGTCGCATTACTGAAGTGCAGTATAGACATGTAAACACCTTAATCACATTATTACCGTCGTGTAAAACTTTTCACCGCATTTTTGCGACAGGATACACACACGGCAGTGGTCAACCGTTTGACGGCAAATGAAAGAGCATCAACACCGCCATCGTCTGTATGCATGTACAAATAATTAACTGCATTTGAATCTTTCATAAAATTAAAAATGAAACACCCAAAACTGTACAAGGCATCATCACGAAGACGAACTATATGTTTATACGTGAAATTCCGGAGGGGACGTTGGATGGCGTCACATGGGGACTTAATGACATGTGCCATTAATCGAACTATGTACTATAACATGTAAAACGGGAACATGAAAGGAATATTCTAAAAGCAACTCATGTAAACACCATAATCATAATATTGGCTTATTTAGAATAAGGTAAATAATTAGATTACTGATGTCCATGTAAATGTAGTCATTGTTGTCCATGTATACGTAGTGAATAATGTAACCTGCAGAAAGTTACTACCCACCACTAATGCAAAGACTGACAGCCTGTCTGTGAATTAACATAATAAAATATAAACTATATGATTATTATATAATTATATTGGTTTACAGACAAGCTGTCAGTCAAATTTTAATATAATATAATAATTATTGACTTTTTATTTGATTACATCATTTGTATTGCTTCAATGTGCTTATTTAGCTTAGCGGTTCTCAATTCCATTTGACACTCCACTCAATTCCTGGTGACCACATTCCCCCCAGCCCCCTCTGCATATTTTGCATATCTCTCCTATTTAACACACCTGATTCAGATAACCAGCTCGTTAGAAGAGAGCTCCATGCATGAACTGTGTTCCGATTGGCAGGGTCCCTACACAGTGTTCATTGCTCCCTACTCCCTGAGCACGGGAAATTCATTGAAATTTACTTCACTTCGGAACATTCATTCACGGATTTACACTATGCCATGGCCTACAGCCTCTGCACACACAGACGAAACTTACTAGAGAAGTGTGACATAATATACCCCTGTAAATAAATACAATTTTATTTCACGTCCTGCACACTTTAATGCCCTTTGAATAGAACAGGGATCCTTAACTCTCAAGGTCCACTTGATGCACTTTCCTGCAGAGTTTAGCTCCAACCCTAATCAAACACACCTGAACAAGCTAATCAAGATCTTCAGGATCACTACAAAGTTGCAGGTAGGTGTGTCTAATCCAGGTTGGAACTAATCTCTACAGGAAAGTGGATCTCAAGGTCCATAGTTGAGGACCCCTGGAATAGAAACATATACTCTCCCTTCGAACTCAGAGTCATGGCGGAATAACCTGTGAAGTTCACTTCGCAGGGCACTCACAGTCATATAGAACAAACGTCTGAAGTGATAAGAGATACATACAAAATATACAGAGCGGGGGTTGCGACCCACGAGTACTGGAATTGAAAACCACTGATTTAGCTCATTAAAAAATAAATTGTCAAAATTTCCACCCGTCCTCTCCAGTCAGAATGGGATGCAGGTCTGCTGAATTTCTGTTTCTTAGCCTTAGCCCTTCAAAAAGCCCAGTCGGTATAATATCAGTTACCACACCCTCATGAAAAGTGTCATGACTCACAGAAATACTCAGAAGTCAGGATGGAGACCAAGTCTACTCTGCATTTACACAAGCATCGTTCTCTCAGCCTTCACTGTGAGCCCATAACAGCTGCAAGCACTCACTGAGACTGAAGCTGACTACCATCCCCCCAAATGCTATGTGAAATGGTGCCAAGTCTTTCTCTCCTTACCAATTTATACCAAAAGAACCTGGGAGCTTTGACATTACATTACAAAGTAGGGCTTTAAAGATCATAATGACATCTAAGACAAATCTTTTACATCAACTTGTCCTTCACAGTTAAGTCATTAACAAAGAATCATGGTCAGATCGTGACAATACATGATCATTACATTTATGGTTGTATATATCAAAGTCAAGAATTCTGTCACATTTATAAATTTGAAGTGCAAGCTCAATGTACAAGTTTGAATCCATTTGGGGCAGGGGGGACATAACATTTGAAATATTATCTTCTTATTAAATTACATTTATCTACAGCATAAAATATTTTTATGAAGACGGAAGGTTGCATTTTCCTGGTAAGGGAATCTCTGCGGGTGGGGCAGATCAATGCTCTGTCTTTGTACACACAAATGTTGACATGAGTAGGTGGAAAAGATGAGACATTTCTCATTTATGATAAAATACTCCTCTGGAATGCTGACACATAAGACCAGACCAAAATCTCTCAAAGTGCCTTTTGTAGAGTCTGGGTTTTCATCATCTCTGTCATAACATCCTTCCAACAACGATGATGCCTATCGTAAACACTGTTTTTCATCAGTTGGCAGTTAGTCATATTACAGAATGCCTAACAAACAGCCTCTCTGATTGACGTTGACTGTCTTTGTTTCAAATGCATTGCATAATTCTGTTAACATCCAATTAACCTGGCTGGTGAACCTGAATGATGCCCATTGAAAGACTGCCACACAGGATAATGTACCCAATTAAAGAGGACATTAGGCCAGACTTCATTTTAGTATCTTTGTCCAAGAGCAGCAGGTTACTCTACTTGGTACTATTCAGTCATGGGAGCTTTATTTTATGAAATTTCAGTGCAACGTTAATGCATTCACATGAATTAATTCAACTCGTGCTGTGCAGTTACAACAATAGCACTATTGTTTAAAGGGACCGTGCACCCAAAATTTAAATTCCAATTCTTTATGACTTTCTTTCTCTTTTGGAACACAAAGGAACAACCTGAAACGTGCCTCTACATACATATTTGAAAACTCGTACATAATGCAATTCACTGCCGTTTCCAGCTGAAGTGAATACTAGAAGCAGTACAATGGCAACAACCTTTATTCCTTTTCAAATTTTAATTACAGAGGAACATTACTGATTAATACATTTTTTTGCATGGTTCCTTGCATAATACTATGTTATGAACTCGAAACACTTTTACCATAGTGTATGATTTGTAAACTTATGCATTTTGATGTTTACATCACATAACCATCTCCATATGCAGGAAAATTTCTTTCTTACACAGTAAACTTGCTTGGTAGCTCATGTGGTACAGCACTGCACCTGTGATGCATATTGCTTGGGTATGTGTCACAATAAAACGAAAAAAGCGCAAAGACATATAGAAGCAAGCTAAAATGGCATGCTTCAGCAAATGTGTTTTTTATCTCCCTTTTTTAAAATTAACACTATCGATTAGGTTAATTAAAATTAGAGCATTAGCCTTTTAGCGCCACTCACCGGATATTTCACTTTGAAAGTGTTGCGAAACGTGCAAGGAGCAAACGTAAAATAATTTAGCAGAAATATCACCACAGGCACATTTTTCCAATGGATCGGCCCATGCGGGTGGAGGGAAGCCTGGCCCGAGTCCGACCCTCCGCAGCCTCCTGGCTCGTTTTCACACCGCGGTTTCTCACACAGCAGGCCGGTGTACGCCGGAGGACACTGACAACGGATATTGTTCACACACACACCGCCGTTTTGGCAACGCAGAAGTTCATTGTCGCACACCCGGGCTGTGGCATTGAGAGGAAAAGGGTAAGCAGAAGACAACCCCCCCCCCCCACACACACACACATATCTTCATTTTTGTTCGACAGAAGACAAAAGAAAGTCATACTTCTTTGGAACAACATGTGGGTGAGTAAAAAAAGCCGAAGCCAAGACGATTCAGAAAGAAATTTTAAAGTTTAAAAAGGAAACACTGTCCTTCCAAACAAACATTGTCCCCCTTTTTATATATTTATATTAGATTGTATTCAGAGTGTCCCAGGTTCCCGTCAGCCTTCCTACAGCCAGTCACACAAAAATTTGGTTTAGGCTGGGTGAGGTGTCCCTGTATCCACATAGGAAATGGCACAATGTGAACAGCTCCTGTGTGTCGTGTAGCCATTTAGCGTCTGGCAAGAATGTTGCCCCCCCAAAGTCTTCTGTTTGTTTAAGTATGTAGACTAGATTGTAATATTTTGGAGGACAAACTCTGTAACTTTTTCAAATAGCTGTTTATACGCTATGTTCTTTCCTCAGCAAATACATTAATAGAATCTTGCCACTTTGGATTTTTTTTTTCTGTTTGATATTTACAAAGAGTAGGCCTGGTAGAAAATTAGGGTCAATTCAGTTCAGCAAACACAACACAACACAACACAACACAACACAACACAACACAACGCAACACAGATAAACTCAACACAACAGACTGTATACTGTGTGCATACGGTATACTGAGTTCAATCTTAGCAATGAACAAAGATAGAAACAGACATACATTTTATTTAATAATAATAATAATAATAATAATAACAGATTGAGGTTTTATTTCTTAATTTAAAAAAATTGGATTATCAACCAGTTTTTAGAAATCAGAACGGTGTCAGTCACAGCCAATCTGAACACATTTGATCTTTGATGTACCTCAATGTACCGCCAAAGCCATTTTAAGGCAAGCCTCCAAGGTTAGCAAAAAATAAATAAAAAATACTGTTACAGTATGGTACTCAGAGAAAGAGACCAAAGTCAGTTTTTTAATGGAATTCAATGGAGGAGAGGCTTCACTACACTTATTAAAGTGCTTTCATAGCTTATTTAATGAATCGGCAGGCTATCGGCTAACCTTCAACATGTTTTCCATTAAACATTAATTTTGGGTTTATCTATTTTTAGAGTTTACATGGAAACATTTTTTTATAAGAGAAGTCACAAAAAATGTTGTGATTCAGATTACAGCTCTTCTCATTAATTTCTATGGTATCTGTAAACAGTGATTGACTGTTGCATAACTCTAACAGAAATTCAGTGATGTCAAGGCTGTAAGGTGATTGGTTATCAAGGCACATGTGACCATTATGCTTTCTCCAATGGTACATACACAGACCCTGTGGTATCTCCAAATAATAAATCAATTTTTGGTACTGCTATGTGAGCTGAATTTTGGACCAATGAGATTTAATTTTGGGTGGGGCTATGAGAAAAGATGACAAAAACCCCTCACCTTTTTCAAACACATAGTAGTGTCACCCATTTCATCTGAAAAATAACAATTTGGTCTTCCAACTGAGTCACTGAAAGGCTAAGTGAGGAAAATATATTGAAGGGTTTGTGTGGGAGGGGATGAATACATCAATCTACCAAACAGCAGTAAAATAACACCTCGTACAAGAAGTTCAATATAAAGTGCTTAGCAAATACAACGTGACAAAGAGAGCACAGCAAAAAAGATGAGAATAAACGAGTAACAGCAACAGAAATAACAGAAGCCTAAACACAGTCTCCATCTGTCAACACCACCCAGGGTTTCAGTAATGCCCAGGACATTTTCCCAACTCAGCTGTCACCATCAGCATGCCCATGTCCAATGCCATTGTCAAAAATAACAAACAGAAGTGTGTTGAACAAGACGAGCACGAATATGTGATTTCTTAGGATTCTGTTGTCAGATTTCAGGAACTGCATGTTATCACAGCCTACCTGCTGACTTTTGTTTAGGTTTTTTTTAATGTATTATTTTACTGTAAAAGTAATTTGCCTGGCTTGTTTGTATGCATATGTTGTTCTGGGTTAGATTATTCCAAGATCACAGCAAGTCAAGTTTAAGCAACAGTTCAAAGGACCCATTTCAGAATACACATTTAGCTTACATGGATACCAAAGAGCTGTGGCATCTCTGTCCAGCCAAGTATTATGTGTTCATAACCTACAGCTTAATTCGTCGTTCAAATACCGCTTTCACACAATAGTAACACCATGGAACACCTGCATCTAATATCCCATAGTGCTGGACATCAATGAAAGACCAAAACATTATTTGAGGCAGTGCTGTCCTCTAGTGTAAGAAAAAGGTAAATGCATTGGGTGCAGCTTATTATTATTATTATCATTATAAACATAATAATAATCATTGTTGAAATGAAATGGATATAGAATATATTCAAAGTTTAATGTTCAGTGTTTTTATTTAAATCTTTAATTAACTTATTCTTAACAGCTGTGAGATTTTTTACAAAGCAGATAAAATTGGTTTTGAAAGATATATAAGATAAAATATGCTAACGTCAAAGGGCTATAATATACTATAAATGAATAATTATTCTACATAATCCAGAATACTTTCCAGAAAGTTATACCTTTTCATATAGGGCTGTAGCAAGTGGGAATCATTCTAGGGTTCAACAGGTCCCACAACCATTTTATTTGATTTATTTTCATTTAGTTTATATTTTACAAATCATCAAATAATAAACGCCCAAATATGAGTAAAAAACAATAACAAAAATATGTATAAATATGTATAATTCTTAATTTTATGGTCCTGGAGAATATATAGTCAGGAGGCCCAGAATACTAGGTACAACCCAGCAAGATTTTGCACTCTGAGTCTGAATACATAGAAATGTATCATTTTCTAAGGTATATGTAATATAAAATGTTTTTAGATTCACTAGGTGGCAGTATCTCCATTCAAAACCAAAGTCTGTTTCCGAATTTCATTCTGTAAGATCATTCTGTACTATGTGAACCAAACATTTTATGAAACACACTTCAATACATATTTTTCTCATTGTGTAAAATTCAATGAGTAATATGTGTTTTACCCTGTTATATTTTACTCGCTGTTCTGTAGATAGATGCACGTATGATGGCACTGATGAATATGAATGAGATGCTGAGAGTGTGTCCGCTCTAACAGCTGGTGCAGGCCACATTGGCGCAGATCTCACAGGGGTCTATAGGACTGATGATATTCACTGTTGACAGAGCATTAAAAAGGTCAGTCTTTAATGTCTAATGACCCTGTATTATGTTTGCTTATAATAACACGACTTATCCAATCTGAAAACTTTTGGAGTGCTCTCACATTCAGCAAATAAAACAGACTAGTGTTTATAAGATGGCAATAAAAGATATGGCCCATTACAGAGAGGGGCCATCTGCCTCCCTAAAGTACAGTTTTACTGCTTAGAGGTTGCTCTTTCAAAGCTCATGACACCTAATGGAGTTATATTTCTTTTAAATATCAACTTGACACATGTTTCTCCTTAGGAGACATAAAAATTGACACACAAGAAACAATTTGCTGCCACACAGTAAGATTATAGAGCTAGCATGACTAGCATAATAGCTCAAATGATTTGATTATGAACCTATTTGATGAGAAATGTTTGAGTTCATTTTGACATCACTGACTTATAATCTACACTACCATTCAAAATATTAGGGTCATTAAGATTTATTTTAAATAAATTAATTGTATTCAGCAAGGATGCATTAAATTGATCAAAAGTGACAGTGCTGTAAAGACATTTGTAATGTTACAAAAATACTATTTCAAATAAATGATGTTCATTTAAACTTTCTATTCATCAAATAATTCTGGAAAAAAAAAAAGCACCCAATCAGCATGTTGTAATGATTTCTGAAGGATCATGTGACACTGAAGACTGGAGTAATGATGCTGAAAATTCAGCTTTGCCAGGAATAAATTCCATTTTTTTAAAATGATCAAAATAGAAACATTTATTTTCACTTGTAGGCTAATAATAATTTATAATATTTGAAACTAAATGATCACTAGTAAGAATTACAAAAGCAGAGTGGGACGAAGAAATGCATGATGCATCAAGACTAGAGAAATATTATCAGCCGTCAGTTTTTTGATCAGGCCCACTGCCAGAGCCGTAATGGCAGCTGCAGTATCGCAGTTAAGGTGATTACACCCTCCGCTGCTGTCTAACTGCCACCGGTGGAGAAAGGAAATGAGTGCCTGGGAGACAGACAGGAAAATAAGGCTACCCATTAATGCAGCCTTATGACACAGCTGGGAAAAGAATGGCAGTACAACTGTGTTCGGTTTAAAGATTTGTGTGTGTGTGTCATATGACAAATCTTGTTGACTGTTGCACTGACCAGAGGAACACACTTCCATTCTTTCACTACCACACGTTTAATGCTGTCCTTCTGAAAGACAAAAACAAGCATTCTAGTGTTTGGTTCAGAACTTAATATCTGAGAAAACCAGAGGCGTCATGCACTTATTATTTTTGAGGGGGCACGAGGGGTTGGGAGGCCTCGTCATGCTTGTCACGTGCAGTGTTGGGCTAGTTACTCAAAGAATGTAATATATTACTCATTACTAGTTACTCATTTCAGAAGTAATATTGTTACTTTACTTATTAATTTCCGGCAACAGTAATTAGTTACACTACTAGTTACATTACTTTTACTTCAAGCCCCACAGAAGTTGGGCGTGAAGAGATACAGAGAAGTAACTGAATTTTATGTGGAAGATACAGAGAAGTAACTATGTATCTTCCACATAAAATTCTAGTGACTGATATTGACGTTCAAGTAGAAGTGTTGTATTAATCTCATTAATAGTCATGTGTAGCTTGAAGCTAATTGTAATTTCTCTGTTACCCTTATACGATTATATTTCATTATGTATTTTATCAAATCACATAAGTTTGTAAGAAACTTTATGTAGCTTGAAGCTAATTGTAATTTCTCCGTTACCCATATACGATTATATTTCATTTTGTGTTTTATCAAATCACATAAGTTTGTAAGAAACTGTTTAATTTTCCAAAAATATTTTTAATTATAGTAATATAATGTACCAGATGCTGATCAGAGGGATGTGGGTGGGATGTAATGCCAGAGTAAAGTAAAGCCACAATTTACACAACAGTGTTCAGATCATCTTTTTTTCCTGACAAAATCAATATAATGCAATATTTCTATATTCTATATTCTGCTGAATGTAAGCGTTTCCATATTCCAAGCTTGCCTGCTGCACTGGGGACATCACATGCATGTGCGAGTCGTGAAAATTATGAAAATAAATCTAGGAATTATTTGATTGTTGGATTTAAAATCAGCAGGGCTGAGGCATCAAAAGTAACAAAGTAACTAAGCTGTTTTATGGATGGTAACTGTAATATTATTACTGAAATCTTATTAGTAATTAGTTACACTACTAGTTACTGCAAAAAGTAATATTATTACAGTACCGATGTTACTAGTTACTAGTTACTGCCCAACACTGGTCACGTGACTGGTCAAATAACAGCCACGATAGCGCTGTATAACTGATGTAGGTTTAGGTTTTATATATTTTTTCCTATTTTATTAAATATTCCCAAACATGTTAACTATATCATGAAATATTTTGATTCTTAAATATGTGTAAGTAAATGCATTTTGCACCTTTTATAGATCCTGTTAGTTGTTCTATAACGAGCAATGGGCAAAGCAGCCTAATGTGGTGTAATCTATTAACTAGCAAAAAAAAAAAAAGAAAAAAAGAAAAATGTCATGTCAAAAAATATTTTTAATACGATTGACGTTGTCTTTTAACGTGAATGTAACAAATACTTTGTAAGTTACTAATTATAACACTTTCATTGTACAGAAAGAGAGCAAGAACATTTACATTATCAAAGAACATCATTGACTTCAGTCTAGCCAGATTTCAAGCACTCTCTAAAACTCCCATTATAATAAATGAAGCTGTCTACACTGTGAAATAAATATCTTGCTTACATCGTACGCACATCTGCACTTTTGTTGTTTCTGATGAGAAAGAGAGAGAGCAGAATTTAGTCGGAGAGCGTAGGCACTGAACAAAACACCGGCGTTTCAGCGATAACTCATCTGAACGCCTCTGATTGGTCATTGCATTCATAAGCTCAACAGAATCGTGTGTGATTGTTTTTAATGCGCAGCACTGTAAAAATAACTATTTTCTATATAATATATTTTAAAATATAATTTATTCCTGTGAAGGCAACGCTACATTTTCAGCATCATTACCCCAGTCTTCAGTGTCACATGATCCTTCAGAAATCATTCTATATGCTGATTTGCTGCTCAAGAAACATTTCTTATTATTATTCATGTTAAAAACAGTTGTGTGGCTTAATATTTTTGTGTAAAACTGTGATACATTTTTTCAGGATTATTTGACAAATGCAGTTCAAAAGAACAGCATTTATTAAAAAAAAATACAAATCTTTTGAAACATGTCTTTACTGTCACATTTGATCAATTTAATGCACCATTGTTGAATAAAACAATAATAAAAAAAAAAACGTTTGAACGGTAGTATATACACTGAACAAAATTATAAACGCAACACTATTGTTTTTGCCCCCTGTCAATATGGGGTGCTGTGTGTACATTAATGAGGAAAAAAAATTAACTTAAATGATTTTAGCAAATGGCTGCAATATAACAAAGAGTGAAAAATTTAAGGGGGTCTGAATACTTTCCGTACCCACTGTATATATATATATACATTGTATTATATTAAAGTTTCAAGCCACTATCTCAAATGTCTATATTTATCAATGATTTTACAGCACACCAACCCAGACGCTGGAAGACTTCGCCAGCATCATCTTTTCCGCACAGCACTCTGAACTCTCCTGGCAGGTCAGGGTCGGCACATAGGGCCGCTGCATCGCCGTAGGTCTGTCGCGGGTTTGTACTCGTGTCAGTCTCCATAAGCTTTCTCAGGGTCTTCACTGCCTCCAGGGAGAAACTGTACCCACTGTCCTATAAAACAGACATCCAATAAGAAGCTAAGATGTGAATTATTACTCCACACTGCAAAGGCATTTTTCCCACATGAGTCTGCCATAAACCAGTCATAAAAGGAGATACTTTTTTTTAACTACACAATTAAACTGAAAGATATTTGGATACAGACCACCTAAAATGATTACCTTGCAGATAGCCAGGGTCTCTTTTAAAGGGAGGTACTGAGAGTGAAGAGCATTAGCCACCATTTACATTGATTGATATTGAAAGTCTGAATCTGAATTATACACCGAACCAAAATCCAGCCATTCATAAATAGTTAAAAAGAGGAACATCAAATAATTTTCCATCAATGTCAAGTTCAATTGATATCCACAGAGAAATCTTCTAAATGTATGCTGAACATTGAAAAAGTAATATTGATGTTGTCTTAGTCACCTTATTTATATGCTAAGATAAATCTAACAAATCTTTCAAGAATGTATCTGGGTCTTTTCCAACCAAAACATGCAATATGAGTGTTCACGTGTGAGATCTTGCTTCTCTCTGAATATGAGGAGATGTCACGATGACCTGCTTGTTCTTGCATGCTTAGGAAGAACAGGATACCATCTTGAATTTTGGGTTAGACACTACATGAGGAATGAGACATACCAAGTGTTTATCACGCTTTCTTAGCTATTTATAGTATTAGGGAGACAACCATTGGAAAACAATGGGCCAAAGGGTATAAAAGTAGAGAAGCATGCTCACTTATTTTTGTCACACATATAGCGGAGCTCACTGCTGTATTGTCAGACCTTCTTGCAAGCATAAATATTTAAAAGACTTGATTTAAGAAGAAAAATTCTACAATATGTGCTTTATAAGTACTAATAAACAGCCAATATGCTAGTACAATGCATGCTAATAAACAACTTATAGTGAGAACTGGTCCCTAACCTAAAGTGTTACCATAAATTCCAATCATAATAGTCTAAAAAAAAAAGTAATTTTCTTTATGCAAAATAGAATTTTGTCAGATTTTTGTCAGATTCACCTGTTCACACACAATGTGAATATTATGAAGGATATGACAATGTAAAAACTGAAAAAGGATTCTTTGACGTTTTAAATAAACCAAAGATCATTGGAGTATGTTTTACAAAAAAATCTTATTTGAACTTTGTTTAATTCAGTGTGTTACTTGTCATTTCTTTGTAAAATAACCAGCAATTTCTGAATGAAAATTGTTTCTTCAATTTTTTTTTCAGCGTAGTATTGTGTCAGTATTTTGTCACAATTTGAAAGTTGCCCTAATGTTATCTGTTACATAGAAGGAAAATCCAGATTTAGTTATTATAAATGAAGGTTCAATATATACTCCCACAAGACACCTATATTTATCAAATACAGAAACGCTTTGAGATTGCAGTTCCACAATCAAGCTAGTAATATCTTTCCCCAAACAAACTCCCAATTCAATTCAGCCTCACAAAGTGAGAGCGGTTTGTGAGAACAGGCCAATTCTGACTTACCGTAACCTGCACACATTGTGAGATTTGAAAGAAGCTTGTGGTCAGGAGGAGGACGATTATCAGCGCTCTCATTTTCAACCTCAGATGGACAGTCTCAGAAGAGTGGCTCTGCATGGACAGAGATTGCATTGAGTCAATTCAGATGTACATCAGGTCAAGCTATATAAAGTGTGATTATTGAGTTACTAAGTAACCTATTAAGACCTGGTGGTCGAATACAGCCTGTCGTTTACATTTCGACCTCCTCTTTGATAACAAAAGAGGATGTACGTGTTTTCTCTATATGAATCATATGCAGGCCTGTCAGTACGTGACAAACAGTGGACCAGGTAATCTCATAAATCCATCCTTTACGAGCACATACAGGACATAGATGTCAGCTGGCTGGCTTGCAAACTGGGATTTAGGAATTAGATTGTACACAAGGCCATCTCTCTATAAATTGCAGGGCTGTCAGGGTTTAATAGTAGTGCTTGTGCAAATTGATATCAGTTCGGTAGCAAGTCTGAATCAGTGTCCTGATTTTTTATCGAGAAATAAACACAGTGTTGAAGAAGCTACTTTGAAATTGTAGTGTGTCAAAAACATGCTTTTCATAACTTAAAATAGAAGTAGTAAGAAGTACTGAGCTAGAAGAAATAGTGAGAAGAAGTAGTGAGCTATAGCTACTAACAAATAGCCAAACAAATAGTCGAATTTGGTGCTATTGAAAATTGTATTTTAATTGCAATCAGAGCAGTATTTAGCTGGCACAAAAATTAACTCATTTAGGGTAACAACATTAAACAACATTTGAACAGATCAATTTACACTAGATACCAATTAAACTGAAAAAAAATGAAATTTATATATAACAGTGATTAATAGCAGATTTTAGAAAAATATTATCGTTTGTAATTGATATTAGAATTATTAATAAATATTTATTCTAAAGTTATTGTAATAATTATAAAAAATAATAATTCAATTATTAATTACCTTGCTTTATAAAACGCAGGAGATAGAAAAAAGAAACAAGTACTGAATTCAGAACCATGTACTAGCATATGATTGTTACCATATTGAATTCAAATATTGAAGTATCGAGAAAAGCAATATTTATCATGTCTCGCATGACACGCTGTCATAAAATGGTGGCGTTCTTACAATAAAAAACCTGTCTCGAGACCCTGCGTCTTTTTTTTTTTTTCATTTGGGGCCATTCACACAGAACATGTTTTTGCTTTGAAAAATGGGCAGTGCAATTTGTTTTTTTAAAGTCAAACTTGTTTTAAATTCATGCTGCGTTTTTACAATGCGCAAGACACTGCAAAAGATGTGAGCGCAAACAGACAAACGCATCCGTCTAGCACAGGGCTGTCACACTCAATTCCTGGAGGGCCGGAGCCCTGCAAAGTGTAGATTCAACCCTAATTAAACACACCTGATCCAACTAATCAAGTCCTTCAGACTTATTTGAATACTTCAGGGTATGTGTCTTGGAGCAGGATTTGAACAAAACTCTGGTGGGTTCTGGCCCTCAGATGTGGCCCTCAAATGACGCACTATACACTATGCACTTGTACACTATGTACTTATGCACTGTACTCAACCGTGTAGTTTTATAAGGTTATTTTGTCATTCAGTATCGGAGTCTGATAGCCCCTCCCCTTCGTAATTAAAGCTGTCCAACATTTCACACTTCATTTTTTCCCCCGCTTAATTGAGTGCATCATCCAGGTATTTAAAATGCAGTTTTTCTTTTTGAAATTTTCAGTGTGAACACACTACTTGCACTATTTATACTACAAAACCGCATAGGATAGTACATAAGTATGCAAATTGGGATGCACCTATAGAAAAACAATGGAAAAGTAGTGCATTGGCCTCCATCACTGCATTCATTGGTCAGGCGTAACCTAATATTCTTTGTCGTCCATAGCAACATCTAGTTTACTCGCCAAAACTGAACATAATGTAACGTAAGCTGAACTTCCAGTCAGTGCTGCATGCTATGCATACATTTAAGCATTTAAGACAATAAAGACTTACGATTAAAATAAATTATTTTAATCATACTGTGTTTGCAGTCATAAGTATGTTTGAGAAGTGAGCTTGTCTGTATCTAATAATGCATGGCGATAAAACACAATGCATCAGAGTAATCCTAAGAAAACTGGGCAGTGACACAACAGGATACTGTACTTGCGTCAGTCCACTGAGCAATCGCAGCTGTGCAATAAAACCTACTAAATACAAAAAGACTGGAAAATTTGCATCAATGCATTTTGCCACTCCTAACCGTAGCTTTGCAGACAATATGGGATTTGATGTGCGATGAACTCCAGACAGCTGTTGCTCCAGACACAATAGAATCTGGCTCTACATTTCTACTGTACGTCCAGCAATGTAATGGCTGCTGAAAATTTAGGAATAAATGACATTTTAAAATATATTTAAAACTGTTAATAATCGTTTTTTTTTTAACTGTAGTTTATTTTTCAAATAAATGCAGCCTTGCTGAGCATAAGAGACTTTAAAACAACATTTAAAAAACCCAAACATCCAAGATGCAAGATGCTTCAGATAACACTCATATGTCTTCTTCTTTTGAAGATTTCAATACTGTCACCTAAAAATCAAAAATAACCATTTATTCAAGGCTGGTTGGTCTCCCTAATGACCAAAACCTTCAAAGCGAAAGAAATGGTGTACTCTCCATTCTGTTGTTCACCATCTCACTGAAGCTTTCAAAACAGGTAAATTACAATTCCATCAGCAGCCTGCTTATTTTGTTCTAGAGCTTACAAGCAAACGCAGAACAGTACGCAAAAAGAACATTGTACCTAATCAATTTTTACTCAAAGCACAAGGCAGCAATCAAGGTGGCTGTTTTATATACAAATGTTGTGCTCCAAAAAGGTTTGGATTCTCATCTGGACAACAAATGATCAGGAATATGTTATGTTGGGGTGATGTACTGATGTGCTGTCTATATGCAATCAGCAGAACGGTTTCACCATACACACATACTGTTCAGACTCACACAAAAACGCACATTCATACCTGAAAGATTTCATTTCGAGCAGGTAATGAAAAAAATTTATATTTAAATGAGCAGTCAAGTAGTTTCCTGAAGACATATATCAGTAAATACAGTCTTCCCACTTAATATTCCTGTCACTCAACATTCAATAAATCTTTTATGAATAACAGCCCACCGAACCTCATTAAGAACTCATGGTGTATGTTTCTTTCAAATTGACTGAATATAAACATCAGGTAGTCTGCTCCCCCTATGTCAATCAAAAAAGTATGACATGAAATGGTTTGCACTCAGACATCCTGACATCTTCATTCATTACAAATGAACTGATTGCCTAATTTTGGCTGTAAAATTGAATAACATTTTTGCGACATCAATCAATTTCTTTCAACAATAAATATAATACACGATGCACAGAGAACAGATTTAAGGCATTTTTTTTATTGAACACTGAGGCATTACCACGCATAGCAAAACTCAGAAATAGAAAAATAAAAAAGACACTTCTTTCTTAAATAAATGAAATATGTGCTGTAACAAAACAAAACATGGGAAAGAAAAGAGGGGAAGGAAGTTTAAGTAACAGTTCATAAACAGTGTTCTGCCATTCAGGCAACATTCGCAATGTTCGCACGGTCAATTGTGAGAACCTATGGCAGTAAATGAAAATATGTGGATTTTATTAAGTGAAGGTGATGATGATCAAGCGAGGGGATGATGGAAGGAATTAGCAACCGGTACAAGCCGCAAAAGCACATATTTCACAGATGTCCACAGGCACAGATGCTGAAACAAACATAACAGTATCTCAGGTTAGATTGGGATTTATCAAGCAACAAAATGTAATTTATTAATAGTACATTGTGTACAATTATTGAACATGAATTTAAAAGTAAACCAGGACTATTACCTAGCCTAGCAAAGGACATAGTTGCTCCTCTCTGCATGCACAGAGGCACAAACTCCTGTGGCAGCGTTGGATTGGAACATACAGAAAAGTAGCTCATCTTGGTCAAACGAGGGTTTTGTGTTCGTGGCTGGTCGATTAATTGCTGGAGAACTTTTACAGAGTCCAGTGAAAAGGAAAAATCACCTTCCTACAGGAGGGAAATTGTAGAAATAAATGGATGAGTTCAATTCTCAATGCAATGATTGAACAATGCGTCAGCACTGACCGCTGGATTTAAACTTAATAACCTATGGATGAATGATTCTTTATAAATAGCTCAAACGACGCATGCCTTTATTGAATGCACCTTTGAGCCACAAATGCAACAATATACACGTTTCAGAATGAAGTCAGATGCAAATTGATGCAATTCTGAGGAGATTACATCCATAAATCATGGAATAGAGTGTTCATAAGGTTAACTTAAACTAGTAAGAGGTTTTTTAATTTCAGAGATGCAGTAATGACAGCAATAAAAGCTTGAGCTTACCTGGACTTGCACAGCCTCAGAGACCAGGCAAAGAGCCACACTGAGGAAAGCGACAGACAAAATGTTCTTCATGCTGGCTGGTTCTTCTCGAGAAGGGTTTAGTTGTAGTATGTTTTTCGGTTGTTGTCACCGCAATCTCTGCCTTTTTCCTCTTTCTTTCTCCTCTTATATAGGAAGTGGTCAGACCAACAACCTATCAGAACCTGTCATTGTTTCTTTGCTGTTAATGAATAAAGAGGATAAATTTTACAATGTCGTAAAACAGAATTCATAAATCCTACGTGATCTCATCTGTAGTTGTGACATGCACTTTTATGGATCTTTTAGTTAGGTTTGCCTAGTGGCCTGTTCGTCAGTCTCTAGTTAGGGTTAATTAATAACCACCCAATGAGCACACAATAATGTCTTTGTGCTGAGAGCAGGTTAAAACTAATGAGAATACCAATGCAAGCAAATATCAAAACAAAGCTACACCTTACATTTAGTTATTAGGTATTTTTCCCCCCGATCAAAGGCTATGACTAAATGTTTAGTCATTGTCTGTAGTACACGTTTTGCAAATATTACACTAATGATCTAATACATCATGCTGTATAAAACTTATATTCCTCTGTGGATGTTTGAAAACAGACTTTCTCTGGACCCTAAGTGAGTGATATATAAAATATGTGTACATATGTAAAGATATAAAAATATAAATAATATCATAAGATTGCTTACAAATATTTAGTCTAGGGCACTGGTTCACATCTAGTGGGTCATTACACAAAAATGTTCTGAAAAGGTCATGGACAGCAAAGAAAAAATAAAATGTAACTAACTATACAGTCGTGCATATCAATCTAATGCCGGTGTATTTTGGTGCAAATATGTCAGTTGTCAGCGTGGTTAAGGCTTAATGCTCAAAGAAATACAATATTTGGCTCAGTTTTTGTTCCACGTGTTAGGCTGATAAATTACAATTTTGCAGTTGTTTGCATTTCAAATGGTCAAATTTTCCCATTTAGCTTGTATGATAAACGGCAATGTTTGATTTAAAAAATTGTTTATTTTTGAACAAATATTTTACAGTATTTTCAAATAGTTTTATTCAGATACATACGTGAATTATAAAAAAAAAAAATTTATTCAGCAAAGATTAATTAAACTGATCTGATCAAAAGCGACAGTTAAGTCTTTTACATTGTTACAAAGCATTTCTATTTGAAATAAATGCTGTTCTTTTGAAATTTCTATTCATCAAAGAATCCTGAAAAAATTTATCACAGTTGCCACAA
The DNA here is from genome assembly GCF_001515605.1 of Sinocyclocheilus anshuiensis. Lineage (NCBI taxonomy): Eukaryota > Metazoa > Chordata > Actinopteri > Cypriniformes > Cyprinidae > Sinocyclocheilus > Sinocyclocheilus anshuiensis. The sequence goes on along the minus strand of NW_015539889.1, from coordinate 723,606 downwards.
AAAATATCAACTTTTTTTAAACATTATTAATGAGAAATTGAGCATATTAGAATGATTAGAAGGATCATGTGACATTGAAGGCTGAAATATCAATCACATAAATAAATTACAATAAATGAAAATACATTAAAATAAAAAGTTATTTTAAACTGCAATAATATTTCACATTATTGCTGTTTTTACTGTATTTTTAATCAAATAAATGCAGCCCTGGTGAGCATAAGAGGCTTATTTCAGTAGTAATTTGTGCTGTTTTGGGTCACCACATGTTCAATGTTAAGTTTGGGCCTTGCCACGAAACTAGTTGAGACCCACTGGTGAAGTACAACAAAGTGGATCTGGTTCTTCAACATTACTATGGTAGCACATTCATGCCGCACGTCTCCTGGATAGTGTTTGAACTAAAAATAGATTGAACTTCATTGTTCAGTTATCAGTTACAAATCACTATTATGTAATCAAAAACAATATGCTATATGTGCAAGAATTATCATAATTAAATTGCTTATTTTATTTGTATAGGTAAAGATACTTTGTTCAGTTAACCGTGCTGACAAAATGAACAGTAAGACTGATGTCTGTCTGGTCCTGATAAACCCTTGAAAGGGGTCATATGATGCGATTTCAATTTGTCCTTTCTC
>NW_015539889.1:720578-722335 GCF_001515605.1 Sinocyclocheilus anshuiensis | reverse complement strand
GGCGCGATGCAACGCAACGCGTAAAAAGACAGTATAAGTCATTATAATCCATAATTATGTCCCCACTGGATACAACGAATGCCTCGTTTATAATGGGTTTTCATGTTTTTGAATCATCGCTCCGGCCTGACAGGGCATCATCACAATATGGCAAGGGGTGTAACATTTCCGTCACACGCTTGAGGTATTTGGCCAATCATAACGCACTGGATAGCTGGCCAATCACAGCACACCTTGCTTTTCAGACTGATGAGCTTTATAAAAATTGATGAGTTTCAGAAAGGCGGGGCATAGAGGAGAAACAATAATGTACAGTATGTGGAAAATAATGTGTTTTTTGAACCTTAAACCGCATAAACACATTTCATTACACCAAATACACAAAATGTTCTTTTTAGCAACATCATATGACCCCTTTAATCATTAATCAGAAAGTTTCTTCTTCAAAGTTCCATTGTCACACAATAATCTGTTCTATCCTCTCAAATCATTTATGAACAACAACCTTCAGGTCAGCTAAATGAAATATTTAGACAAATGTTCAGTAAAATCTGCTTTTATACAATAGGTGTATAATTCTAATAAACACCAGGTTCATGGAAAAGCTTTAGTTTGATTAGCACCTGATGACATCATTTAACTTCAACATTGCAACTGCTTATCGATCAAGCCTCTTCTTTCCTTTGTCAATATACGTGATTATTCACACTGCAGACACTCATATACACATGTGTTCAGCTTCCAACACAACACACATATCTCACGCTTATCAGGCGCATATGGACGTCAGGCATGAAGAGGCAGAACCCAACACTCCTGTTTGTACATATATAGCTTCCCATGCTTCAATTTGCTATTGCTTATCAGGGCTCAAAGACAATGATCATTTTGTATTGTGTTTACTTAATATTGTCAATATTCTCCTCCCTGTGAAGGCGCGTTCTGTTTTAAAACCACTTTATGATTTAATTGCCCTAATTACACCGTAACTGCTTTGACCTTTGCATCAGATGCTCCGAGAGCTGTGAGAAAGAAATCAGGACAGTGGAAAATGTAAATGTCTAAAATACATTGTAAGTCCCTTTGCATAAATATAAGAATAAAGTAGACAGAAAATAATAGACTTTCATTAATACAGAAACAGTTCATAGTGTTATATAAAGCCTGTACCAATAAAAAATGGTTTAGATGTTCAATATAAAATTATTAAAAATATTAAAATTAATAAAATACAATTATTATAATAATTACATTTTCTTAATTCATTTCCTTATATTGAATCATTTTCTGTTTATTCATTTGATCAACAGAAAAGTGGAGAGGGGAGTAAATGGGTTTGGGAAATGACAAACCAGATCTGAACCTGAATCATCAGTCAGTGAAGTAAATTTTTGATCTTATTTTTTCAAACAAATGCAGTGCCCCTCGGGGAGCAGAAGTCTAAATAAGGACCAAAAAACCTGTCCCTATAAATCCATATGGCTAAACCTGTCTCACCTATCTTCCTGATGATATGACTTCAGGCCAGTCGTATCGAGCAGATATTGTGCCAAATGTGTGGGTGACGTGAACGACAGCTCACATGAACATCGAGTAAATCAACAGCCTGGGAACAAATTCCAAATCTGAAAACAACACAAACACAGAAGAGAATAGAATATCTTTATCAGGGGTGTACAAAAAATAAAAACATTTATCTTAACGCATATTTAACTAACATAATACAAATATGTAAATAAGTATTGTAGCCAAAAACA
>NW_015539889.1:711630-720367 GCF_001515605.1 Sinocyclocheilus anshuiensis | reverse complement strand
GGGGGGGGGGCGGGATGATTTGGTTTATGAGGATGATTTTAGGTTTGTTAGCTTACATGTAATTTTATAATATGAAAAATTTGAATAATTATAAAATATTAATATATATATTGTTCTTTAAAGATAAAATCCTAAAAGCTACAAAGTACATATATTTTTATATTTCACTAATATATTTATTTAATTTCAATAGTACTTGATTAAAGTACAAATTTCTAATGCAACTATGTATTAAGTATAAATTAAGCATGGTAAACAGGTACAGTTAACCAAGAACTTTACCCCTGACCTTTATTGTCACAGTATCTAAGGGGTCCAATAGATAATGGGGCCAATTGTAGGTAATAGGCTATAATGGAGATTGTAAAAGCAGGAAAAAATAAATAAATAAATAAAAATCATTCGAACAGCTACTGTTGAAAAAATTAAGGCCTTTATTAGTAATGAAAAAAAAATTATATATGTATATATATATATATATATATATATAAATTTTATCCAACAGTACTTTGAGTCACAGATATAAATGTAAACAATTTGGAATCTACATAAAATGCATATTAGACCAAAAGTAGTGTCCCAACTAGACTACTTATCTAAACAAGCAATTTCGTAGTGGAAACTGTTGTTGTTTTTTGAACTCTCAGCATGAATACATTTTGCAGTCACTTATGTTTTTGCTGACTTCTTGCTACTTACCACTTATTAACTATTTGCTGTGTACTAATATTAGGAGCTCACATTTTACTTATGTTTGTTGACTGTCACCTCCGTTGGAAAAATCTGGCACAACTCAAAAACTTAAAAAAAAAAGATCATATTGCCTTTTTACATTTTCTCAACAGTTTCTTTTTTTCTACTGAATGATAATCCGATCAACACAGTCACAGAGCTTGTGAAATCTTTCACCTATCAGTGACATGGACCGGAGACAACGTGCCCAGGATGGTGACTCACGTCATGGTCTATTAATTGAGCTCTTGTCTTCTTGATCTTTGCATCTGCAAAGGAAACACAGAACTTCAATTAATGCATGAGTCCGATTGATTAGGAAGACAATGCTGCCTGGAAAACAAAGCAGAACATGCAAGGAAATGAAGGAAGATGTATACAGTTTCATACTTTTATTCCACTTTAGTTAAAACTTGCACTGGGATTCATTTACTATAAATAAATAGAAACAAACCAAACTCTCATGCTAGCATAATCATTTTAATGTAAGAATATGTACAAGACTTATCTTTGACATTATATTAATGTGTAACACTGATATGGCACCTAAACTTGTTGACAGCTTTTGTAGGATCTTCATCTTTTTTCCTGGTTCATATAACTGGTCTATAATCAACCATAAACAACATCAAAAGCTAAGCATTTGCAGCCACATCTCTGTATAATTCAAAGCTGTAATCATGCCCATGTTGGCCGTGATTGCAAAGCTAATTAATTCTGTAGAGATGAGGTCTAATAAACCTGTCCAAAAAAAGTTATTTTTTTTTTTTAAATGGATAAATGTCAAGAATTAAAATATTTGAAATGCATCTATAAAATAATTTAAGGAAAAAGACTGATACTACTGTATAAGCAATAGACTGTCAATCAAGACTTACTGGTGTGAAATGTTCTCTCACGGCATGTGTGTGTTTTACAAGCGCAGATGTACGTCATATTAGATACTAATATGTTACAGGATCTTTGTAGACTGTCTAGTTGATAAATTGCTGATTCTATAAATATAGGAGACCTTTTCTTACCTTTAATGACCTCACTGTGTTGTCAAACTGGAACTGTAAAGAAATACTCATCTGTCAGTGCGGTTACAGCAGATCACATGTGAATCATATATATATATATATATATATATATCCCAAATTATGATTAACAGTGGGAACCCCAAAACAGATTTGTATCTGTAAACCTCTTGCAATAAATACTAAAATGTCTGTGACCTATTTATTTTAAATGTACCCTATATTTTCCATATTCTCAAATCTCACAAATCTCAAGAGTCCACACACATTAACGAAACTGCTTGTGTTTATATGGCCATCCTTTTGTTCTTTTATAAACCTGCATAATCTTTATCTGTGAGACATTAACTCCTTTGGGCCAGAGGTTTACAATAGTTTAACATTTATGTGACAATGCTTACATTATCTCTCACTATATTGAGTGCCTCATGAAGCAGAGTCATTGATTTAGCATTGTAAAGGGTTTGATTGGTCTTTGTCTAACAGAAAATCTCTCCCATACAGGAGTCCATAAGTCTGAGACCATTAGTGAATATGAAAATGTATTTTTCTAATTGAACATTTTTTTCTTTCATTATGTTTTATATAATCTGCATAATTTGAGAGACAGTTTTTATTTAAATAAATAAATAAATACATATAAGAGTTTCTTACTTTATTTCCCATTTTCTTTAAAGAACTAGTTCACCCAAACATGAAATTTGCTGAAACTTTACTACCCCTCAGGACATTATTTGATGGACTGGAGTTGTGTGGATCACTTGTGGATTATTTTGATGTTTTTATCAGCTGTTTGGACTCTCAATTTCTCCAAATCTGTTCTGATGAACAAACAAACTCATCTACATCTTTAATAGGGTGAGTAAACAATAGGGTGGGTGAACAATTCCTTTAATGACAGCAGTAATCAAGCTGCATGAACTTGATAAGTACCTGATGATCATGATGACTACATTTCATTATAGTTAAATTGTTTAAACTTACTGTCTATTCCCAAGTTTAACTATTTCAGTGTGGTCGCAGATTTTTGGATCCCTGCCTTGCACCATCATCATTAGAAACTTAATGAACAGGGGATTCATTCTAACTGCCTCATTGAACATGTTGTGCCTCGAAACAGAAGACCAAACTGAAACTGAGTCATAAATGATTTGCAAATATGTTTCTTAAGTGAGAACTGACTCAAGGTTTTGGATTTGGGACTGATCTCTGCTATGGCAACAGTGCAAGAGTCAATATAAAAGAACACAGAACTTACTCATGGATGACTTTGTTCCAACGACTGAAGATTTAACGGCAGGACATGGCAGACATGCACTCACAAAGGCCAAGCGTGACCAGGCAAGATTTTACCAGGATACGAATAACAAGAGCATCCCAGTGTCGCAGTTGGTTAGTAGTTGTCAGGTGATGTACGTGCTGTGAATATCTCTAGGGGAAAGAATGAAGACACTTGTGACTACTCATATGATACTGTATAGTTTACATGGGCAATATAATTTACTCTACTTGTATGCAAAGCAATGAGTCACAAGAGTGTTTACATTATAGTGATTCCATCACAGTGAAGGAGTGTCGTTGTTGTGCTATGTAACCTTTGACTCCCTAGCAGCTAAAAATAAAACTGCATGTGTCTTGTGGAAGAACATTGTTTTGGTTGTGCTTCGGCTTTGCTCCTCTAAGCAGATGAAAGTGGTGTAGGTACACATGGAAATCTAAAAAACATGTCATTTGAGCAGATGCCATTTCTTATGCTGTTGTTGACCTATTGGGAAATACTGAGGTTTTTAAATAAATGACGTAACAAGTTTACATTAACATTAATTCTTGCCACCTCTGAAAGGCCAATGTTGTTTCAGGTTTTATTACGGAGTCTGTCGCTTTCCCTTTTTTGCTTATAGATGCTGCTCTGTTCGTTTGTTGTTGATGATTTTACAACCCAGGAGGTTTGACATTTTACATGGTCCATGGTCAATATTTGTCGCTTCTGACAACCACCTTTCAGCTTCACACTACTTACACACCATACATGTGCCAGAGTAACCGGTGTCATGACAAATTGGGTCCTCCCTGGAAATCGGGTCTCCATCAGCTATTAGTTAATTATTATCCTAACTTCGTTTATATGACGTGACATGCACGGACGAATGAAAAAATATAAATGCATCATTCATTCATTCATTCATTCATTCAACTGTGAAAGCCGGCCACTGACGTCACTGCCATTGTATGACTGGCTGAGGTGCCTCAAGTGATTAGACATTTAGCCATTACGCTTTTTCCAGTGGTAAGTATATTACAGACCCTCTCATCTCCCAATAATAAGACAATCTCTCGTATGAATGCTATTTCCCCCGAAATCTGTCCCGACTGCTCTTAGGTTTATCTAAGTGTATCTGGGAAAAGTAAAGACACGGTTTGGAAGATTTATTTATTTTATTATTTTTTTTTTTTACATTTTTTTAATTGCGTTTTCTTCAAACTATTCTATGTAACTTTTTTAATGTCAAAATGTTATTAATGAAAGAGTAAAAACAAAAAACATCAAAAAAGTTACATAGAATAGATTGAAGAAAGCGCAATAAAAACAACTTTAAAAAAAATATGAATAAAAAGAGCAAATTGTCCATACCTGATTATGATTGGTCACTTGCAGTGCTGGCACTTTGGTTTTAATTAATATATTAATGTAATATTTTCGGGGCTAATTGTTTTGAATGTTGTATAGACTTTTTTCCTAAATTCTTAGCTTTAAGATATTATTCAGGTAAAATTATAATTGTAAACAGACATAATATTTATTGATTAGTTTTTATCATGAAGTAATTTGTCAAAAATAAACATATAAATCTTAGAGATTAGGATGCCAGCAAATTTGACAAAATAAATCAGTTTATCACAGCACTGTCAGAGCACTCATCCGTGCAGTATGGATTCTGCTAAGGCATACAGCATTCTGAATAGTTCTCATTTATGATTTTGTTATGTTTTGTGTGTTACTTTGGTTGTCCTAGAAACGTTTACAGTTATAAACGTTAAGGTTATAACATGGTATTGCACTTGTGACATAAAATTCAATAACCTTTTTGGACAAGATTATCTGGCAGACAGTAATTTTATCTTCAAGATTCGGGTCATTTAAGTGAGTGTTATTAAATGTACCGGTGGGCACTGAAATGGCTTTAAAACCGTATCATTGTACCATGCTGTTCATGGGTTCCCCTTGAATCAATAAAGTGTTATCTTATCTAATCTTATTTTATGTAACCTTATGTTCTGTAAGGGTTGAATCCGTCTTTGAATAGGAAAACAAATTCTGATGGTATTCAGTTTTCATTATAAAATTTGTATTTAGTGGTGATGATCCAATATTGATGCTCAGATTACTTAAATTAATCTATCAAATAAATTCGACTGAGACATTTTGTGTGCATACTAAAGCATTTATAAACATATTAACATGCATATGGACATACAATTCTATCTCCTCTCAGCGCTCATTGCATTTCACTCTTTGCTTAGACATATATTATGCCCACTTTTGGTAGATTCTATACTTACTCTGAGCACCGTGAATTTTAGTGTTGGTCCTGTTGCTGCATTGCTGTATATGTTAAAGTTACATGAATATTAATTTTAGTTACATGAACTACTAACCTCATAAAAGCCCAAAAGCTTTTAACTCTTTAAACATATCCAATGTACATGGTTTTCGAGTACAGAACATGGAACAGTCAAGGAAGTGTGTTTGACGTTTTGCTGTGTAACCTGAATACATGCAGAGTGTTGTCAACCAAATCAAGAGCACTCTAGTCCTCCAGTTCAAAGAGATTTAAATCACATATAGATATTTATATCCACTTTCTCATCATAAAGTGCTTTCTATCTTTTACACCTTCATTACATATTTTAAATTAAAGAGAAAAGGCTTGTACATCTGTTACATTTATGAAAATTGTTTTTGAGAAAAAGAGAACGCTTAAAATCATCATGGCAAATCCATGTTTTTCAATAACAGTCTAAATTGGGGCATGTTCTAAAAAAAGAGTAATAAAGACGGGAGAGTGTTGTTAGCCTATATACAGCCTACACACACACATACACACTACAGGTCAAAATTAATGGAGTAGAACTATTTTTGAAAGAAATCTCTTATGCTCACCAAGGCTGCATTTATTTAATCAAAAATACAGTAAAAACACTTGTGCAGTGATTGGTGGGAACAAACATACCTATATTAATTATCTTTAAGCTGAAGTCAGGGCTAGTACGTATGGGCTGAATAAAGCAAACCAGTAAAGTTTTGATGGATGACGATTGCTTAATGGAGGTAAAGAAGATGACAGTGATATACAGCAATCGTACACTATTGGATGCATGAGTCCGTTATTATTAATGTGCAAACAAACCGACCGTGTATGTGCGCTCTCTGATAGCTTTTTGCACGAGCACATTTCAGTATGGTCGCATGTCTGGCAAGTGTTTTATAATGGACACTCCCTGAAGAAGCGTGTTTTTACAGGAATTTGTTGCGGTACTACATGGGCATCAGCACTCACTTTGACAGAGGATCTGTTCACTGGTCATGTTGAGCTGCCTTCAGATCACCACATTCGACAGATTCAGAATGTTTTTATTTATTTTTTAATTTGTGTTTTGCTCTGTTTAATAATTCTGAATGGATCCGTGTATATTTATATACAGTCAGGTTAAGGCGGCTGGTATAGTGGTCTGTTGGCTTCTCCGTGTGGTCCTGTTTGGTATTGCAGCTTGACTTGTATTTATTTATACATGTATAGAAAATGCTCTAAACAAATGTAACATTTCTTTTTTTCCTCACAGTTTTTGCTGTTGCACTGTATACATAAATTGTGAATTATGCCAATTAAAAATGTTTAAATTTATCCTGGAAAAAAGCTTGCAGAAAATATAGTTTTGTGGGAGTCATCCTCAATCTTGAATTTGGTAAAACAATTATTTAAAATGTTTCAAGTCTTTGCATACTTTTTATTTTGTTATACTGGGATAAATCATACCGGGATGTATGCTAAAATTGTTGGCGCCCAACCAAGAACATTTTCCACCAGCCGCCACTGAATTTGATTGGAGACGCACGGGGGCGTGTGCACACCTATATATCATCAATTGCCTCCTTTCATCCCAGTCCATTGAATCCACTTTAAAGCGAGTGAAGCACAAACAATCAAAGGCAAAATCTGTTTGATTTGCAGATGAAACCTCTGAGAAACGAACACGAGAAGGATGAAAGCCCGGCAGCCTGTCATCTGTAAGGGTGCGTCCTCACCGCAAAGATCCATCATCCGAGCAACTCAGTCAAGGCACAAACACTGTAATGGCTGTGAATGACACCTGTTATGGCTGCACGGTCTTTCAGCTTTACAGACAGTGATTACTTACCGCGATTGTCTTAACATTTGCGTGAACGGGGATCAAGTTGAAAGAACAAGTCTGGATGCGGTGCGCGTGCATTGAGGACGCTGGAAAGGTGCGTGTCTTTTTGCATTTCTTAACTTAACAACACTGAAGGCTTAAACAATGTATTTGTTGAAGTAACATTTATATAAAGTACATTTTTAAACTCAACTTCAGTCAGCTGTATACCAACTATATATATTTTACAAATATGCTTTAATATACTATAAGCTACTGCTGTGAAGTAACGTAATCAATGTTTTAAAAATGTTTGCAGGCATAAATAAACACATTGAACCTTAATTTGCATTTTTTTGGGGGTCAAAAAGCAACAGTCAAATCATCTCAATACGCGTCCTGATTAATTTAAGGATGAGTATGTGGACTGATGAGTTTTTCATTAATATTAATCATTATTAGTAACATTTGAGACGGATCTCACATAAACTAATGAAGGGTTATAAGGATGTATTCACATAATATGCGTTTGCATGGATTTACATTTAGAGTGAGTTGTTTGTAGAGTGAGGGACAACCAAGTGTCATGATATATTATCGTTTAAATTGCAGGTTGATTAATTAATTAATACCTGTTAATTAATTTTTTTATTATTATGGGCAAATCTGAACCATGGCACACAAGGTTAGAGTTATGGCAGCTTATGTGTTACCCATCTAATGGCAGATGGTTTTAAATCGTTTTTCTAGCTGGACCAAACTGGTCATTTATAGTCAATAGCTAGTCCAAGCTAGATGATGGATATGACCTGGTAGACCTTGACCAAACTGGTTACAACTAGAAGAGTACATTGGAGACAGCTGAAAGAGATGTCATGTTTTACAAACCAGTTGAATTAGCATTGACGTTTTAGGAGAGGAAAAGTGGGGAAATATAGCCTATAGGATATACATTTTAATAAAACTGATGCATACTGATTCACGCATAAAATAGAAATTTTTATATATAGTATATAACAATACTCCTATCATTTAAATACTTAAAAATATGTTGCTTGTGAAGTTAATGGTTAATGATCAAATGTATGGAAAAGCTCACAATGAAAAAAAGCAAAAAAATATGAAGGAATCCTACAGGTGATTTGTTGGCAGGATAAGACAGGCTGTGTTTAATTGTTCAGGGTGATTAAAATCAGTTTGGAATTGAGGAAATAACAATAATCAAGAAAAAAAGCAGATAATGTTCCTGTAAACACACTATAATGTACCTCCACTGCATCAGCCTTTATATTGGCTAGTCTGCACTAAGATTGTACAAATCTGTTTGACACAGGTCTTCATCATGCTGACGGTACAGTCTGAGAGGTAGCAGTTCAAACGCTTACCTCAAGACCGGCTCATTTAATCATTTCACCCTCGATTGCCATAATGGCTCTGACCTGCCTTTGTGAGTCTGTGAACGGATCAGACCAGGACTATGTGTTCTGCAACATCACTACATTCAACTTCACCGGCAATGAGAGTGGACGCTGTCACCTTCAGACCATGGATGAAGTTCTGTTTAGGCTTCTGGGCCCTAGACGATCTCCTTTCTT
>NW_015539889.1:701491-709557 GCF_001515605.1 Sinocyclocheilus anshuiensis | reverse complement strand
TTTGGCAATTTTTTTTTTACATTAATCACAAGTATTTCACAGCCCTAATTTTTGACAGTATTACATTTTTTTTTTTACATTTTTTTAATTGCGTTTTCTTCAAACTATTCTATGTAACTTTTTTAATGTCAAAATGTTATTAATGAAAGAGTAAAAACAAAAAACATCAAAAAAGTTACATAGAATAGATTGAAGAAAGCGCAATAAAAACAACTTTAAAAAAAATATGAATAAAAAGAGCAAATTGTCCATACCTGATTATGATTGGTCACTTGCAGTGCTGGCACTTTGGTTTTAATTAATATATTAATGTAATATTTTCGGGGCTAATTGTTTTGAATGTTGTATAGACTTTTTTCCTAAATTCTTAGCTTTAAGATATTATTCAGGTAAAATTATAATTGTAAACAGACATAATATTTATTGATTAGTTTTTATCATGAAGTAATTTGTCAAAAATAAACATATAAATCTTAGAGATTAGGATGCCAGCAAATTTGACAAAATAAATCAGTTTATCACAGCACTGTCAGAGCACTCATCCGTGCAGTATGGATTCTGCTAAGGCATACAGCATTCTGAATAGTTCTCATTTATGATTTTGTTATGTTTTGTGTGTTACTTTGGTTGTCCTAGAAACGTTTACAGTTATAAACGTTAAGGTTATAACATGGTATTGCACTTGTGACATAAAATTCAATAACCTTTTTGGACAAGATTATCTGGCAGACAGTAATTTTATCTTCAAGATTCGGGTCATTTAAGTGAGTGTTATTAAATGTACCGGTGGGCACTGAAATGGCTTTAAAACCGTATCATTGTACCATGCTGTTCATGGGTTCCCCTTGAATCAATAAAGTGTTATCTTATCTAATCTTATTTTATGTAACCTTATGTTCTGTAAGGGTTGAATCCGTCTTTGAATAGGAAAACAAATTCTGATGGTATTCAGTTTTCATTATAAAATTTGTATTTAGTGGTGATGATCCAATATTGATGCTCAGATTACTTAAATTAATCTATCAAATAAATTCGACTGAGACATTTTGTGTGCATACTAAAGCATTTATAAACATATTAACATGCATATGGACATACAATTCTATCTCCTCTCAGCGCTCATTGCATTTCACTCTTTGCTTAGACATATATTATGCCCACTTTTGGTAGATTCTATACTTACTCTGAGCACCGTGAATTTTAGTGTTGGTCCTGTTGCTGCATTGCTGTATATGTTAAAGTTACATGAATATTAATTTTAGTTACATGAACTACTAACCTCATAAAAGCCCAAAAGCTTTTAACTCTTTAAACATATCCAATGTACATGGTTTTCGAGTACAGAACATGGAACAGTCAAGGAAGTGTGTTTGACGTTTTGCTGTGTAACCTGAATACATGCAGAGTGTTGTCAACCAAATCAAGAGCACTCTAGTCCTCCAGTTCAAAGAGATTTAAATCACATATAGATATTTATATCCACTTTCTCATCATAAAGTGCTTTCTATCTTTTACACCTTCATTACATATTTTAAATTAAAGAGAAAAGGCTTGTACATCTGTTACATTTATGAAAATTGTTTTTGAGAAAAAGAGAACGCTTAAAATCATCATGGCAAATCCATGTTTTTCAATAACAGTCTAAATTGGGGCATGTTCTAAAAAAAGAGTAATAAAGACGGGAGAGTGTTGTTAGCCTATATACAGCCTACACACACACATACACACTACAGGTCAAAATTAATGGAGTAGAACTATTTTTGAAAGAAATCTCTTATGCTCACCAAGGCTGCATTTATTTAATCAAAAATACAGTAAAAACACTTGTGCAGTGATTGGTGGGAACAAACATACCTATATTAATTATCTTTAAGCTGAAGTCAGGGCTAGTACGTATGGGCTGAATAAAGCAAACCAGTAAAGTTTTGATGGATGACGATTGCTTAATGGAGGTAAAGAAGATGACAGTGATATACAGCAATCGTACACTATTGGATGCATGAGTCCGTTATTATTAATGTGCAAACAAACCGACCGTGTATGTGCGCTCTCTGATAGCTTTTTGCACGAGCACATTTCAGTATGGTCGCATGTCTGGCAAGTGTTTTATAATGGACACTCCCTGAAGAAGCGTGTTTTTACAGGAATTTGTTGCGGTACTACATGGGCATCAGCACTCACTTTGACAGAGGATCTGTTCACTGGTCATGTTGAGCTGCCTTCAGATCACCACATTCGACAGATTCAGAATGTTTTTATTTATTTTTTAATTTGTGTTTTGCTCTGTTTAATAATTCTGAATGGATCCGTGTATATTTATATACAGTCAGGTTAAGGCGGCTGGTATAGTGGTCTGTTGGCTTCTCCGTGTGGTCCTGTTTGGTATTGCAGCTTGACTTGTATTTATTTATACATGTATAGAAAATGCTCTAAACAAATGTAACATTTCTTTTTTTCCTCACAGTTTTTGCTGTTGCACTGTATACATAAATTGTGAATTATGCCAATTAAAAATGTTTAAATTTATCCTGGAAAAAAGCTTGCAGAAAATATAGTTTTGTGGGAGTCATCCTCAATCTTGAATTTGGTAAAACAATTATTTAAAATGTTTCAAGTCTTTGCATACTTTTTATTTTGTTATACTGGGATAAATCATACCGGGATGTATGCTAAAATTGTTGGCGCCCAACCAAGAACATTTTCCACCAGCCGCCACTGAATTTGATTGGAGACGCACGGGGGCGTGTGCACACCTATATATCATCAATTGCCTCCTTTCATCCCAGTCCATTGAATCCACTTTAAAGCGAGTGAAGCACAAACAATCAAAGGCAAAATCTGTTTGATTTGCAGATGAAACCTCTGAGAAACGAACACGAGAAGGATGAAAGCCCGGCAGCCTGTCATCTGTAAGGGTGCGTCCTCACCGCAAAGATCCATCATCCGAGCAACTCAGTCAAGGCACAAACACTGTAATGGCTGTGAATGACACCTGTTATGGCTGCACGGTCTTTCAGCTTTACAGACAGTGATTACTTACCGCGATTGTCTTAACATTTGCGTGAACGGGGATCAAGTTGAAAGAACAAGTCTGGATGCGGTGCGCGTGCATTGAGGACGCTGGAAAGGTGCGTGTCTTTTTGCATTTCTTAACTTAACAACACTGAAGGCTTAAACAATGTATTTGTTGAAGTAACATTTATATAAAGTACATTTTTAAACTCAACTTCAGTCAGCTGTATACCAACTATATATATTTTACAAATATGCTTTAATATACTATAAGCTACTGCTGTGAAGTAACGTAATCAATGTTTTAAAAATGTTTGCAGGCATAAATAAACACATTGAACCTTAATTTGCATTTTTTTGGGGGTCAAAAAGCAACAGTCAAATCATCTCAATACGCGTCCTGATTAATTTAAGGATGAGTATGTGGACTGATGAGTTTTTCATTAATATTAATCATTATTAGTAACATTTGAGACGGATCTCACATAAACTAATGAAGGGTTATAAGGATGTATTCACATAATATGCGTTTGCATGGATTTACATTTAGAGTGAGTTGTTTGTAGAGTGAGGGACAACCAAGTGTCATGATATATTATCGTTTAAATTGCAGGTTGATTAATTAATTAATACCTGTTAATTAATTTTTTTATTATTATGGGCAAATCTGAACCATGGCACACAAGGTTAGAGTTATGGCAGCTTATGTGTTACCCATCTAATGGCAGATGGTTTTAAATCGTTTTTCTAGCTGGACCAAACTGGTCATTTATAGTCAATAGCTAGTCCAAGCTAGATGATGGATATGACCTGGTAGACCTTGACCAAACTGGTTACAACTAGAAGAGTACATTGGAGACAGCTGAAAGAGATGTCATGTTTTACAAACCAGTTGAATTAGCATTGACGTTTTAGGAGAGGAAAAGTGGGGAAATATAGCCTATAGGATATACATTTTAATAAAACTGATGCATACTGATTCACGCATAAAATAGAAATTTTTATATATAGTATATAACAATACTCCTATCATTTAAATACTTAAAAATATGTTGCTTGTGAAGTTAATGGTTAATGATCAAATGTATGGAAAAGCTCACAATGAAAAAAAGCAAAAAAATATGAAGGAATCCTACAGGTGATTTGTTGGCAGGATAAGACAGGCTGTGTTTAATTGTTCAGGGTGATTAAAATCAGTTTGGAATTGAGGAAATAACAATAATCAAGAAAAAAAGCAGATAATGTTCCTGTAAACACACTATAATGTACCTCCACTGCATCAGCCTTTATATTGGCTAGTCTGCACTAAGATTGTACAAATCTGTTTGACACAGGTCTTCATCATGCTGACGGTACAGTCTGAGAGGTAGCAGTTCAAACGCTTACCTCAAGACCGGCTCATTTAATCATTTCACCCTCGATTGCCATAATGGCTCTGACCTGCCTTTGTGAGTCTGTGAACGGATCAGACCAGGACTATGTGTTCTGCAACATCACTACATTCAACTTCACCGGCAATGAGAGTGGACGCTGTCACCTTCAGACCATGGATGAAGTTCTGTTTAGGCTTCTGGGCCCTAGACGATCTCCTTTCTTCTTTCCTGTAACCTTTACGTACATCTTCATCTTCATCACTGGGGTCTTGGGAAACCTCCTCACTTGCACTGTGATCACTAAAGACAGGAAGATGCGGACACCCACCAATTTATATCTTTTTAGCTTGGCCATCTCAGACCTGCTGGTGCTGCTCTTTGGGATGCCGCTGGAAATCTACGAGCTCTGGCAGAACTACCCCTTTCCCTTTGGCGAAAGCATCTGCTGTTTCAAGATCTTCTTATTTGAGATGGTTTGTTTTGCTTCTGTGCTCAACGTTACAGTTCTAAGTATGGAACGCTACATAGCTGTCATCCACCCGCTCAAAACCCGCTATGCCATAACCAACAAACATGCTCAAAGGGTCATCGCTAGCGTTTGGGTTCTGTCCCTGATCTGCGCCATCCCAAACACCTCGCTTCACGGCCTGCAGTACCAGTACCTTCCAGAGAGCGTTCTAGATTCAGCTACCTGCAACCTGCTCAAGCCCAAATGGATGTATAACTTGGTGATCCAGGTCACCACTGTTCTCTTTTACTTTGTTCCCATGATGATGATCAGCGTGCTGTATCTGATGATTGGTCTGACGCTGGCCAGGGGACAGAAGCAGAGGAAGGACAAGCTGGACAAGAACCCCGACAGCTGGAAAATCCATCTGGACAGCAGAGGGAGGAGGCAGGTCATCAAGATGCATTGTGAGTGATGGCCAGATATTTACAGTAAAAACAAAATTTATATGTGTGTGTGTATATATATATATATATATATATATTTATAGATTAGATTAAAAGAGAATATTAAAGTCTTCAGTGTATGGGATAAATTATTTTTGCATATATTTTTACATTATTCGAGTTACTACTGTTATTTTATTTATTAACTTTTTTTTTATTGTGTGGAAGGCCACACAATAGCAGTATTTCTCATGCATCTCACTCTATTGCCAGCGAAATTAATGCAGAATTAATTGCTAGGTTAAAATCTATCAGTAATACACTGTATAGTAAAACTAAAGCAGTGAGTCATGCAAGGCATGGTTCAGAGAAGAAACAAAAGCCTTTTTATTTTTTTGATGGGTTTACACTTTCATAAAAGAGAATTTTTAAAACATAACATTTCCTTTTTATTTCCTTTTGGACATTATTATGGGAAATCCAAATTAGTAGCATCCCTAATCCACTGGCAAATCTAAATCCCACTGTAAAAGCTTTGCTTAGATGTCTGAAAACATCTATCTGCATGGTGTAAATTAAGGAGCAGTGAAATCTCTAGCCAAACAATTGTCCAAAACCAACCAACCAACCAACCAAAAAAAAAAAAAGAAATCCCTTGCTTACAGTGTTTCACATCTTCTGTATGCCTGTCCTTAATGGCGATGATGCTATTCCCAGAGCGTCTTTCAGTTTTTAGCAGGTGTTATGATCATATCATGGCTCTCTGCTCTGGTAAGACTCGCAAAGTAAAGTGAACCAACATAATGAAAGGGATCTAAAAGCAAGACACTTTCATCTGCTTTTATAGCGCATATGTCTATACAATTACAAAATGTAATGGCACAAATTACTCACCATTAAAGCTAGTCAATTATACACTCAACTATAAGCTCATCACATTGCTATTATAGGGTTTCTTTATATTATAAGTGTTTGAGAGAAGCATTAGCAGTGCTTTTTTTATCCTGAAAAGGAAAGTGCCTCGTGATTTAGTAGTAAAAAAGTAATATATTTAAAATGCATTTATTTCATACTAAGTATAGTTCAAATCTATTAACTTTACTGACATATCGCTCAAGACTTACTGATATAAAAATTATAATTAAACTTTTTTCTTAATAGTATCCCTAAAATGGATTGATATGATCTTTCAATAATATCGGACTTTAAATGCAAGATATTTAAAGTGTACCTGAAGTATACTTGCAGTAGTTCCACTTTAGCACAATCAAATATACTTAAGGTTCTAGGCTACTTGTGTACAATGTGCATTTCATATTATTAAGCCTAAAATGTGATTAATGTCACTATTGATGAGGAATGTATGATCTTTGAATAATTTTGGTCTTTAAATGCAATATATTTAAAGTGTACCTGATGTATACTTGCAGTAGTTCCACTTTAGCACAATCAAATATACTTAAGTATATCTTTAGTTGGACTTCAACACTACTTCCGCGCAATTAAAGTGCCTTGCATGACTCACCCCTTCAGTTTTACTATATATTATTGTAAGATTGCAACCTAAAAATTCACTCTGCTTTAATGTCTCTGACAATAGATTGAGATGCATCAGCAGTACTGCCTGCGGCACTCTATTGATTACATTTAATTGAATAAACAATTAGGCCATAAATATTTTATAGCTGGATAGTATGTAGTCATTTAATTAATTGATTTAATGAGTGATTTACATTTTAATAGAACAATTTAAAGTCTTTCTTCCTCACCCTACCACAACATCAGAAAACATTTCCTTGCTACTGTCACCTTTATCTTGCTCATAGGCAATATATTTTCAGTTCTCAGAAATCCAATAAATTCTCAGACTTGCCTGATTAATAAAGCGCAACTCTATCATTACATCATGGTGTTCAGATGGTCTGTAGAGGGGCTGCTGCTTTATCCCCCATGAAAAATCCCAAATATCTTCTTAGTATTGGTAATCATCTTGGCATTGGTTAAATATGATCTGCCAGATTTGGTCATCCCATTCTAAATAGGCTCTGGGGTGGATAGGGAGGGTCTAATGTAAAGCATTATGCAGTGTAATGGTCTTGAGGTTATACAACTTTCCTTCAACTATGTGCTTGTGTAGTGAATGGGATTATGGGTTTAAGGAGGGTTAGTGAGTGAGAGAGCTGTGTCATACTGATGCTAGTATCAGATGTGGTGTGGTGCACCAGAACACAGCCGCTCCTCATCAGATTTGCATGCAGGCACTGAAACAGGTGTGTTGGCGACAGGTCAGATTGCACTTGGTGTTATATCACAGAGCGAAGGACATCCTCAAGTCAGTGTGCAATTAGTTCAACTGAGTTTGCGATTTTAAACTATATCAGTTCTGGAGAACAGATTTGTCTGCACCAGCGTTATTTTAGTATTATTTTTATTCTATTATAGTATTCATTAATATTTTAAATCAGCTTGATCCCCTTTAGATGTTCAGTTGAAATAACTTTGCAACTACATGTCAACTAACTCTCATTAGAGTATTAGTAGACTGTTAGGTTATGGTAAAGTTAGTAGAAAAAGTTGACATGTACTTGCAAAGACCATCAAAATAATGTTGGCAGATGTTAAGCAGACAGTCTACTCTAATGACTGCTAGTTGACATGTAGTTGCAAAGTTATTTCTAGTTATTAGATTGTCTAAGGTGGACTATCAAAATAAAGATTGTCATATGTGACCCTGGAGCACAAAACCAGTCTTAAGTCGCTGGGGTATATTTGTAGCAATAGCCAAAA
>NW_015539889.1:689168-701301 GCF_001515605.1 Sinocyclocheilus anshuiensis | reverse complement strand
TAACAAACCATACATCAATGGAAAGCTTATTTATTCAGCTTTCAGATGATGTATAAATCTCAATTTCGAAAAATTGACCCTTATGACTGGGTTTGTAGTCCACGGTCACATATTGTGTACAGGCATAACTATCCTTGTTTCTTTATTCAGAGCTTTTTCATTTAGATTAGGATTTATGCATGTAGATTATTTATGTAGATTGTATAAATACAATGCGCTGTGCTAAATAAGCTTTATCTTAATTTTAAAACAAATTAAAATGATCTATATCATCTATCTATCTATCTATCTATCTATCTATCTATCTATCTATCTAACTGTCTGTCTGTCTGTCTGCCTGTCTGTCTGTCTGTGTCAGCATGTGGATGGACGTCTGTCCTACACATCTAAATTGAAACAGTATTACTGTATAAAATATAATATGGACAATAATCATTTCAAAACAATTGCCATCAGTCTTATTGGGAATGAGTTGTTCTTTTCGTCATTTGTGTCATGGGGACATGAAAAGAAGGAAAAAAAGCACACTGTTCCTTGGATCTATTTTCCTCCAGCACTAGAGAGGAGAGGAAGTAGCATACTTGTGCCAGAAGGGAGTCTTTGGAAAATACATCATGAAAATAGAACAATAAGAGCTGCATGGCACATTAATCTTTACAGACTATTACGGAAAAGTGTGTATTTTATGTTTCAATTAACTGCAGGGGCTTGTCTGGTACAAGAATGCTGTGTGCAGGGATTCTGATTGAAATGTTGCAATTATGGAGTTTTATTGTTGGTTATAAATGTTTTAAGTGCTTCACTAGAATTCAACATCATGAGAATTAGAATATTTCTTGTAACTGTGGATTGTAACTATTAAATACATTGGAGAACTGTGGCTTTACTTTCAAACATTGCTCATTATTTGTTTCTGTCCCATATTAGTGACCTTGCCTGTTGACAGTTTAATCTAGCAGCTTCATCCTGCTGTGACATAAATGAGAGACGAATGGGTCACTGTCTCAGGGGGAGACTTGTAATCTGTAATTTATAGAACATGATAGAGAGAAGAAAAAACATTAATGGGTTTAACACCAAGTTCATATATGATACAAAAATCATTCGCAAATATAGAAATAAAGCAATTTTGCATTCTCTATTAAAAAGGTTTTGAATATATTATCAGTTTTAGCGGGTATGTCTTTCCAAATCACCAGTTTTCCCCCATACCGCAGAATTAGGTTCCAATTGCAGATACCCATGGTTTATTTTGGTATGTTTTTGTAAATAAATTGTATTCATTCCACTGTACAAACTAAGCCTAAGCAAATAATTGGGAGACAAAACTCTAAAAGTTAGAGGTATGAATGCATAATGACCTTTCAATGCTAACAATGAATTATGGCTTGACCGTGTTTAAAATTTACATTCAAAATGATTGTCACACTCATCTTTTTCAGAAAATTCCAACACACATTAATATTCCTACATAGAACGGGACTTAAAACAAGGCTTATTTTGTATAAAAGACTATTAGAGCACTGGAAACTGGATTTATTTCTGGATATTCAATTGCAATAGCATAGAAAATGAAAATGTGACAGTTATTTAGCGAGATCAATAAACCCAATGAGGTCTCCATAAGAGCCCATTATTCAAATAATGTTATTTTGCTTGAAAAAACACATGGATCACTCATTAACTCATGTTAGTTTCAGGGAGTAGCGTAGTAGTGTACAAAAAGGTTTTTATATACAATGGTGAGTGGATATGAAAATATAAGGACTATTTTATATATACAAGCATATGAACGTGTGCAAAAATAGGTGGTGACACTTTACAATAAGGTTCCATAAGTTAATGTTAGTTAATGTATTAACATGAACAAACAATGAACAATACATTTATTACAGTAGTTATTAAACTTTGTTAATGTTAGTTCATGAAAATCATGTTAATTCACTGTGCATTAACTAATGTTAACAAGCACAACTTTTGATTTTAATAATGCATTAGTAAATGTTGAAATTAACATTACCTAAGATTAATAAATGCTGTAGAAGTATTGTTCATGCTTAGTTCATGTTAACTAAAGTAGTTAACTAATGCTAACTAATGAACCTTATTGTAAAGTGTTACCAAATAGGTTATGCGGACATTCCTTCGCAGGGTAAACAAGCTATTACATGAAAAACAATGACAGTGGTAACCATCCTCTGTGATCATTTGATGCAATCACTCATAAATAAACCCCCAGTGTCTCAGAGCACAGTTTTTCAGAAACCATTTCATCCTCAGTTAGAGAACGTGGGTCTGCGAGATATTCTAATCACATTATATGTGTTGAGCCCTGGAGCGTCGAATCCAGGAGACACGCCTTTCTTGTCAAAGACATAAAAGTTAAACAGCTGCCCGTCTTGGGCTTCGAGGGACACCGACGCGGTGTTGACATGCAGCACACAAGGATATTCTTTCTCGAACATGACTCTAAAGACTCGGTCCACTAGGTAATTCAATTTAATGGTCCGATACCGCTCAGGGATGAGATCCTCTATTTGAGGTCCAAACTGCTGCATGATCAAGACACCATCTGGCCCTGCTTTAATCTCGTAAAACGTAATGTTGCTGTAAGTGTAAAAGCCCACATAGGGTGCAGGATTGGGTGGAGGAATAAGAAGCCGCTTGGCTTCCCTGAAGGCCCTCTCCATGGCAGGAATGATAAATGAGTAGGCCTTTGAAACCATATCCTGGTTCTGTGGCCGTGTGCCTGCCATTAGCACCACCAATCCAAGCTTAAGGCGAGGCACCAGAGAGAACATAGCGGAGTAGCCATCTAGATCGCCATCCTTGCGTAGCACCTCATATCCCATCTGTTCATTCACTTCCCACGGCGTTCCGGTGCGGTTGGCGAAGTAGTCTTTTTCACAGCGGAACAAAGGCGTTAGCATCATTTTTAAAGTGTCGGGCTCCAATAGCTTGCGGTGATAGGCTCCCAGTAACATCATTGATAATTTAGCCATGTCAGCAGCTGTTGAATACATCTGGCCCGAGGGGCAGTACCAACCCAAGTCATAAAGAGGTGCCGTTAGGCCACTGGCGTATACACCTACAGCCATTTGACTTTGAATACCAGGGTTGATGTCAAACCCTGTGTCCTCCATTCCCAACCTGCCCAGAATGTTATCCGTAATCCATCGCTGGTAATTGATACCGTCAACTCTCTCAGAGAGGACATGGGCGAGCAAAGAGAATGCCAAATTGCTGTAGTGACATCTAACAGAGAAAATCGAAGAGAACAGTATGTTATGTCTTCTATAAGCCTCCAAGGAGTATTATTAGGAGACAACAGAAAAGTTATTATCATTATCGTCATGGTCCATAACCTTTCCACAAAGAAACAGCAATTCAGATGACACAAAATGAGTTTGTTTAAAGTAGCTGAAAGGAACAAATCTGGTTACATAAATCAGCTAAATTAATGCGGCGGAAACTTACTTGGTCCCTGGATCAGCAACGAGCACATCATCCTGTAGAAGGTTGATTGCAGACTTGGTCTTCCCTTTCCACAGCAAGGTAGTTCCACGGAGTCTTCGGGGTAGACCTGCAAAAAATACAATATTGTGACTAATGCATATTTGTGACTCTTTAAAAAGCAATTTGCTTCAATCATATGAGCATTTGCCGCTTAGGGAAATTCATGTTCTTTTAAAGGGGTCAAAACATGAACAAAAACTTTCAGAACACAAAACGTTCTCCAAAGTAAGAGCATGTATTTAAACTAAGCAGCAAAAATAGTTTGTCCTGTACATTCACAACAATAATTTTATTGAATACTAATTCATAAACCAGAATAAATCATTTAAATTTCTACATTTGAAACTTGGCCTTCCCAAGTTACAGTGAGGAAATACAGATGAAGTAGGATAAATGTAACTTGAAGGATTTTGGACAGTTGCAACCTATATTGGAATTAAAAAAGCAGCGACTTGTGAGCATTTACACTGAAGTTTTGAAGGCACAGTATGAAAAACTCTTCTTAGTTCTAAAGCCCAAAATATACTTTGTACGCTAATGTATGCATTCAGTGTGTGTTTGAACTAAATCTCATCATCAGCAAAGTAAGGTCAGAACACTGTCCTTTTCCATTGTTTTACAGTTGAAAAAAAATTGATGAGATGGAACAACAACAAACTACTAAAGACAGTAACAGCAATAGACTTTAACGCTGATGAGAGCTTTCTACATTAAAGACTGTTTAATTTCTGCACTGAAAGGATTTAAATTCATATCTGCATTTCATTTTAACTTGCATACAGGCATAGCAGCTGTGATCAGTAATTACACACATCAAGTAAGTGAAGGCGTCACCAGTCACTACAGCTACATTACTTTCATTACTGTGAAAATGCAATAGAATAATTTCTTGTTTTTAATTCTGAGCTCTTGAGCTTTCCCACTAAATTGTCCGTGTTCACCACCAGTAATTAAGGTCAAACAGCAGGCCCACCGCTGAGCTCAGAGAAACATTCATTTTGACCTGCTGCTATGGCTATTACATGCTGTGAATAAACAATGTTGTTATTCCAACGCTCTGTGATTGCGCAATCATGGAATTGCTTCTTGACACAAGACTGGAAGCTGGAAACTTACCAGAAAGCTGGCTGGCCATTCTTCTTAATGTTACAGAGAACGATCGGATTTGAACCTCACCGCTGTCAAGGAAGATCAGACCATCAGTGACGTATTTCAGCTCAGAGTCTCTGCTTTTGCCCAGGGGGTTTTTAATGGTGAAGTTGTCCACATACTTCTCCAGGGGGTCATCCAGAGAGGCCACCTTGCCATCTTCCCACAGTCGATACAGCATCAGGGTGGGAAAGATCTTGGAAACACTGGCAATCCTACAGATGGGGCAACCGTGCACCAGATTCAGACATTGTCTATATTCAATGAGCTCAAAATAAGATTTTTATTATTTATGAAAATTATCATAAGCTATGAGAACATAACAACAGCTTTTGCATTGGTGCTATAAGTTCAGCAATGAAATTGAATTATTAATCATGAAAATGCAATAGAATTGCTAGACATTAAGTGAAGTATAATGCTACTTTGAGCATCGAAGGATGTCATCACAAAATCCTTAACAGTATAGGTAAATGGAACGGTAAACCTATTCTGACTCATTGGTGTGTTTTTTTTTCTTCAATAAAACATTTTTTATTTTATTTTATTTATTTCAATAAAAATGTCGTATTAGGCTTCACATGTTCATGAAAAGGCTTTTAACAATTCCTGACTTGTTAAGTCTTTTGCATTGTGCAGCGTTGATTGGCCGGCCAACCCCGTGTGTGTCAGAACTTAACACTGAAACTGGCGTTGAGTAGTTTATGAGCTCATACTCAGTCTTTTGAACTATGAAAATTACATCTCTTAACAGTGTGCCCTCATAAATCCTATATACTCCTCAGCCATGTGAGCATAACACAGGTCAAAACACCTCGCAACTCAAAGATGGATTATGTTTGTGAATACCCTTGACTCTGAAAATGCCATAAAACCATTCCATAATCCATTACTATAGTTTCAGTCTTGAAAACAATTGCTAGGTTGTGTACAATATGATCCTTACAGCTATAACTAGAGAAAAGCAGCTCAGTGACTCAGAAAAGATTACTTCTCAGAAAGCAGAGAAAGTGGCTATACATTCTCAAGGTCTGATAAAACCACCAGCCTTATCATCTGTATTCAAAACCATACCATGCAGCTGCCAACCCTCAGGACCGTTATAAATGAGCTTTGGCCTTAAATACAGCACAATACAGTCCATAGAGAGGTTTTATAAACTAAAAGGGAAATGTGTGCGTGATGTGAAAGCAAATTATTGAATATTTGTACAAACCCTTTCCCTTTAATATAAACTGTACAAATGTAATTTTGGAGGCCAAAGTTCAGATAGAAATAAGGTCTGTTATTACAATCTCTGGAGTGGATGTTCCTTTTAAATATATATAATGCTCAAAACTATGCATTGCTTCAAAATGTGCTTTAAAATAGTGCTGGTATTCATGTCCATTTGGTTCTGATTTTTAAAAGTGCACATGTGCCTAAATTAAAAAACAAAAGAACATGGCTTTCAATAGAGAAATCAAGCTTTCTTTTGTCCACTTTGAAATTGCAACAACACTAAGCTGTGGTGCTTGAAATGACAGCTCCAATCTATAAAGTAAAATGAGCAAATTAGAAGTGGATTTGGACTGATTAAATCAGGCCAAGTATAT
Source organism: Sinocyclocheilus anshuiensis (assembly GCF_001515605.1). Lineage (NCBI taxonomy): Eukaryota > Metazoa > Chordata > Actinopteri > Cypriniformes > Cyprinidae > Sinocyclocheilus > Sinocyclocheilus anshuiensis. The sequence goes on along the minus strand of NW_015539889.1, from coordinate 695,041 downwards.
AATTGGACTCTAAATGTGGAGATGTGTGCTCCGTCAATGAAAAAGAGCAGCATAGCTCTTAAGTGATGATGCTTGAATGATTGCAGCTATATGGGCCCAAATCAAGGACCCTTGAGAAGGGGGAAAAGTGGAAAAAAAAGACACTTAATTGGCAATTATGATAATGTTTCCTCTCTGTGCCAGACTTTATTGTATGAGGGTGATGCAGAGGCAAGTTTATCATATCTCTTATTAACCAATATTAACCAATAACCAAAGTAAGTGAATATGAATGTAACTTTCAATGCAATAAGAGGTTGCTAGACGCACACTGAATTAAAACCAGACTTGAGAAGGTCTAACAAAAATATGTTTTATTATATAAACGACAAAAAACTACAACTTGATTTTTACTCAGATGGAGCGCGAAAATCTCTTCTAGTGAATGTAACTTTAAAAAAATGCACAAAATATGTGACACACACAAACACACACACACACACACACACACACACACACACACACACACACATAAATATGGAAAAAGATATAATAGATAAATGTACCTTACCTGTAAACGGTGTATTCATTTGGTGGTGCAGAGTTTGGATCACTACCATTTCTGTTGCCGAAGTTCCCTGTCCACAGTACTGTGCCATTGTAAGTAACAATAGCTGACAATGAGGGCAGACTGATGGGGTTGATGTTATTCCGCAGCAGTGCGTCAACCTAAACAAATGACAAGACATTATTATATTAATTCATTTGCCAGCAGTGATTCTGACATACATAAAATGTAGCTGAAGTGAAATGTGATTTGTGCAATGTGCTCCATGTTAAAATAAACTATCGATTTAATGCATCCTTGCTGAATAAAAAAAATCATTATATTCTTTTAAAAAATCATACTGATTCCAACAGTAGTATATATTTCCAGAACACACAAATACAACATATGTATTTACCAGACATATGTCGATTTCCTTGAAATATCACAGTGGCATTCAAAACATTGCTCTGTTAAGCATGCTGACCAGCAGAATCAGGCTCAACCAATGGCATGAGTTTAGGGCGGAACATTCTGTCGAACCGACCAATGTATGAAGGTAGAATGACGTCAAAAAGATGTGCATACGCAGGGTAAGATCATATTTATTTTGCGTTAGCATGAAGCTGCAGTTTCACAATACATGAATTACACTTACGAGTAACAGTAAAATGCTGCAAATAATTTTTTCTTGCGCTTGAAACGCGATTTACACCTTTACAAAGCTTCTCTTGCGCATGCAAATTTAATTTACGCTTACAGTCTTATGTACACTTCCACAACTCTTACCCTGCGTATGCAAATCTTTTTGACGTCATTTTACCTTCATACCAATGGCTGTCAATGTTTTTGTGATTCCGTTTGATGAAGCTCGTGGCACAGAAATTACACATTTCAACATAATAATAAAATCCTTAAATACTGAGAGCATTTTTTTTTTATTCAAAGTACTTATTCTATGAGCCAACACTCTTAATGATGCCAAATGAATTATATTTTCCAATCATGTTTTTGTCTAAATATTGTGTCAAACTACTCTGATCATTATGTGGCTCTCTCATATTCATATTTTACATTGATTATGAAAGCTGACATTTTAATTTCATTTCAGGCAACACATTTTTAAGGTGCTGTCACGAATGCCTCCAGCAGCAGTACATTATTTTTACAGCTGCTTTCAATAGCAATGAAGCTGTTTTATGCTTTTAATGGACACAGGTACAGATGAAGGAACAGCATTTATAAGCTGGTGCACTTTCAGCCAAGGCTTTTGCTCTAATCGCATCTAAAGTGCGAGGGGACATTTTGAAATAATGATCTAGATATAACTAGACTTGAGTTTTTGAATAAGGAGAAAGCAAACTAGGAGATAAAATGTTGTAATCCTACAAAAGGCAAAATCATAGCACAAAAATACTGGTTAAATATGATTTTTGGGCAGTGTAGGCTTTAGTTTTCGATCTTCATATGCTTACCTTCTCAAGCGCCTCCTTCAAAGAGGGGATGGGGTGTTCAAGAGGTGTGGGCTCTGGGAAGCGAGGGCACATTCTCACAGATTTGGATCTTTCCCCAGTATTTTCTTCTTAAGAGTGGGCACACAGTCATACAAATATATAAAAAGAGAGAAAGTGAACAGTGCAAGAGGAAAAGCTTAGAGGAATGTTTAAGGAATTTTGCATACACATTGAAATTTAGTGAAGAGAGCACATTTAGTTCCTAATTGAACAAAATTGCAACATGAGCTCAAACAATGAATGAAAAAGGCGACAGATTAATTTTGAATACACATACAAATAATAAGCCCCACTTTAATTTCCATAACAGAACAGATGTCTGCATGAATACATTTAATAATTTTTCTAGCTAAATATAGACACATTTTAATGGTTTAAAAAATATAGAAGAATGTATCATGCATGATGTAAATAAACTTGATTGACCATTTTAAGGATGTGAAAAAAATGTAAACAACAGTTGAGAATACAATTTAAGCCATCATGTGGGTAGAATAAATCCCTCTTTATAAAGGGAATAAACTTATTAGAGTTGAATTCATTAAGAATGAACTGCACAGGCACCAAATGACTAAAATAATTATGCAAATCAGGCAATGGACACAAAATTGGTGCTCAATGCAAATAGCATGCTGCAATTATCCATTTTGCAGGCCAGTTCTGAGTGTCAGGCTGTTGAGCATGAGGCACACTGGCATACCTAATGAGAACTTGCTTATTATAGATTGTGTTTGCACTTAAAAGAATGACAATGACCACTGTTATTTTAATATTATTTATATACTACTATAGTTTTGATTAATATTTTGAATAAGCTTGTATTTTTATATTTTCAGTTTATTTTATTTTATTAGTTTTATTTTATTATCAGTTAATTTTTTATTACTTTTGTTTTTTGTTTTTGTCTTTTTTATTATTAATATTTAGGATTAATTTGTTTTTATTTCAGTTTTGGCTTCAGCTTACCAATTAGTAATTTTAATGTTTCAACTTTCACATTTTAGTTTCTATTTTCCATTTAGTTTAAGACCAGTGATTTAGCACATTTACATAATGCCTGGTTAAACTTGATTGTGGTTTCGTGAATCGGCCTCAATACATTACGGCCTTTAGGTCTATAGATTAAGCAGCACAAAACTGCTTTACATACAGTATGTAGCTCCACTGCATGTTCACCTAGAAAAGAAGACAGTCTTCCATCTTTAGCATTCAAAGTCAATCCCCACTCTCAGAAACAGCAGATAATAGGATCTACTAATCGCACCTCGTGTAACCTCTCAGACATGCACATCTGACACCAAAACAGACCGATTTTTGTTATAGTTTATTCAGTAGGAGTATTTATAAAACTGCGAAAGAGGTTTGTATAATTCTATCTTCTTTAAAAGTTTATAAGTGTGACTTAAGGCTTTCATAAGGAAGGAGTCTTGTTGTCTGAGCAAGTAAAGGTTAGTTAACACATGACCTGTGGACAACTCACTCACCTAGCACTAACTTGGGCAGCTGGTACTGCCAAATGAAGCAAGAAGTCATGACGATGGACAGCAGCAAGAAAAACACCAGGCCCAGTTGGGTCCATTTCACCTTCATCTTGCTGGTTTTAGTTAACCCGTCTATGGCAAGTGCTGGTGTCGGCTATTAAAATGGATAAAAACATTAGAGGATTAACGGTAGGAAAACTTTTTGGGGGGCTATTTTAGTTCACTATATATACACACCCATTAAAATGTTTGGGGTTTGTAAGATTTTTTAAATGCTTCTCTTATTCTCACCAAGGCTGCAATTATTTGATTAAAAAAAAACTGCTTTCTATTTTAATATATTTAAAATTAAATGTATTACCCTTAAAAGACAAAGCAACATTTTTAGGAGTTATTACTTTATTCTTCAGTGTCACATGATCCTTCAGAAATCATTCTAATATACTGATTTGGTGCTCAAGAAACATTTCTTATAATTAGCCATTTTGCAAACACTTGTGCTACTTAATATTATAACATCCCAATGCAATCAATCACAATTCCACACTCCAAAACTAAAATAAATGAGAAAATGAAGCACAGTGCATCTCTGGGTCTACTCCATTCGTCATGCTGTGAGTCATTCAAAATATTATAATTAATGACTGCAAGAAAAAGCCAAACAAAAACCGATAAAGTTAGCCAAGGAGAACAAATTATGATGTAAGTAGTTGCTGACCAAAACTCTTTAAAACAACAACACATAATATAATTACACTCACCAGAAGTAAAGGTCCATCTGTAATATTATGTGTATATATGACTCTATTTCAACTAGCTGTTCTAATCCAAAGTGTGCAGTTTCTGTATGGAATTCCTCCTCTTCTGAAGTGGAAAACCCCATTCCATCACAGTCACACCCTAGGTACCACTGGGTAGACACAGATCTAACTCTTGCCATCGCCACACTGACTGTGGCATAATCCTGGCCGCCAGATTCCCTTTGACAATTCAATTTCCACCACAGCGCCTGACCTGAGATCATAATCCCAAGATTTACCCCTCTAAACCCCATCAGACCAGAGCGGTTCTTTATCTTAATCCTTGTAAATCGATTCACTTGGCTTCTGATTTTCCGCTTTTAGTGCGTTCCCTTCTCTGAACCATTAGACTTCCCACATATGGAGAATCAAACTTCAAATCTCATGAGAATTTTTGTGTGTCACAAGATGACAAGACATGGCAGACTTCATCCTGCAAGAGCATTTAATCACATAAAGTGAACGTCAACATTGGACATGCCTGAGGGGACTACAGGAAAGGTTACATAAGGGACCCAATGATATATGTACTGTTTTTTGAACAAGTTTTTGAATTTGGGTCACATGTTGTCTACATTTAACATTTGGCAAGTCTTTTGGCAGATATTCTCCAACACAAATCTTATCAGGCCATTTGCAGGTGCTAAACCTACATTACTGCACTCCACTCATCCAAGGACCCTGACATGTGACTCTTATAGCAGGTCGTGATTGGACCAACTGACCTGGAGGTACATTGGGATTAACAGGAGCAGCAGGGTTTGACAGCAGGCTGAAAGAAACCCCAACAGTGAGATTACTGGATTCTGAATATAGCACTGACATCCTCTCCAAAGTTAATAAAATAAAATAAAAATGCTTTCATCCACAGTTACAAAAATACAAAATTTATTGTATGATAAATTTTTCTTAACAATATAATATAATAAAATAGTATTAGGTATTTTTTTTTTAATAACACCTATAAAGGGGTCATATGATGCGATTTCAAATTTTCCTTTCTCTTTGGAGTGTTACAAGCTCTGGGTGCATAAAGAAGATTTGTAAAGTTGCAAAGACTAAAGTCTCAAATCCAAAGAGTTATTCTTTATAAAAGTTAAGAGTCAGCCACACCTACCTAAAATGGCTCGTTCTAACATGCCCCCACATATCTACATCACTATGTGGGAAGATTTGCATAACGCCGCCCAAATGTTCACACAAAGAAAGAAGGCGTAACTTTTATTCTCACTGTAGTATTGTTATTGCCACCGCCATGTTGTGAAGGCACTGTGTGATTCGTTGTGATAGCGAAACTACTTTGTTTGGCCTTCCAAAAGAGGACGATATCTCCTTTGTCATGCCTGGAGCTGATCCGTGCTGGTCGCTGAAGAAATACTACAACTTTGCGCTGTGGATCACTGGATCGGCTTTCACCGTGGACGAAGCGGAGTCCAGCCCGGGGTCGTCACATGTGGTTGCCGCACCTTCGTCGAATCCGCCGGGCGCGCCGTTCTCAACCCCGCCGCCTCTGCTCACTCTAGCCACGGCCTCTGCTCACTCTAGGCCGCCG